>NC_052121.1:5755005-5830175 GCF_012273895.1 Zerene cesonia | reverse complement strand
ATTTAAATGTGTAAAGGATTGTAAAACACGTAGAATGTTTTGACCTTGTCTAGTAACAGGTACCTACGTGCAATCACAGACGCGGGGGCGAAATGAAATTGTTCAAGTGATTGCGACCTTTTCAATAAATACTACTATGTGGGTTCTAATTCACTTCTGATGCTTAATTACAATTTGAAGTATTAAGCAGTACTCTTTTTAAAATTCCACATGTTATGTTTGGTGACAAAGCCTCCAAAAATGAAAAAGCAATTCATACAGACGATGAAGGGAATAAATTTAATAGATTTGTATTACGTACCTAAGTATATTGTTTTACTTTGTCATATTGCCAACGAAGTTATTCTTAATGATTTTTTCTATGGAATTATCGGTGATTAAATCAACATTAAAACCTAATTGATCAATATAAGGGAACGATATCGGTTTATAATTCAGAACAATTTCCCGAACAAAAACTATATCCGATTGTGACTTCAATTTTTTATAAATTGAATAAATCATCTATCAATTAAGAAATAACACATGATGTTGTTGCAATAACCTCCTATCACTAAGTATTTAAGACTATTAAAATAATATACTTAAAGTTAAAAATTTTGTTTGGACAGTTGGATGGGTATATGATCCCTAAGTGCCATAGAATAGGCTATAATATATTATGTAGAACGAGCGAAGCGAAGGTAGGCCGCTAGTGTGCGTGATACATATAATATCATAATATAATTTACACGTTGAAAATCTTCAGCAAAAAGCTTCGAGTTTACATTGAGTCCATTTTTTTTTGTATTATTTGCTCTGTATTACGAATAGCCTGTTACCGGTTTAATAATGGACCAAGGTGAGGTAGCTGGTGGTTTCTGACGATAAGATGACGTCATTTGAGTGCAAATCGAAATCAAAACAAAGGTCGCTCGGAACGCATTCGAATAACGAATAAAGTCATTATGTATTCTACGTGTTAATAACCGTTAAAGAGAATAAGTAAGGTGTGATTGAATAAATTATACAGAGTGGACATAGCGAAAAGGAGGGCTGAGGGGGAAGGTGATGTAGAGAGGCTTACGGTCCGATCGTTGCGTGGTCGTTGACATTCACACCGTTTAGAGTTCTGTGAAAATATACATTTCTGCCGTCTAATAGGCGAGTCACGGCAGGAATCTCCGCAAAACTGCCTGATTCATCTATACCCTAATGCTACGTCATACCTACTTATTATGTTTTAAATAATTTCAATGTCTTCATGATGATAATAACAATTAATGACATCTTTATCGTAAAATGTAATAATATGTATAAAATATGTAATAACACGTATCAAAATACGATAGGCGATTCGTAAATTCTGTATTAACGATTTATTATTATGGGCACAAGTTGTTAAATACTATTATACCTAGGTATATTTTCGATGCTTAGGAATGACGTCAAGTGATATATTTATTAGATCATGTATTTTATCTTCCAGCGACACCTACGTTATAGACGTGACTGTATAGTTTTAGATAAACCTAATAGTGTAAGTTGTTCTGATTATCATTTAAAATTTATTACGTATTTTCCACATTGTGTTTTATGGAAAAACGACTACTTCGAAGACTTTCCTGGCAGATAATATAGTAGACTGATATTAATAGCCCCCGGAAATCACTAAGCTACTACAAATCCTGGGAAATATGTGCGGATGGAATTCTTCATTTGAATCAGTTCATAAGTACAAAACAAAATGTTTAAAGTAAATTTATGGAAAATACACAGAATCATATCAAATCAAGAGAAATAACATCTCGAATGATCACGTAAGTTTGTGTTTTGATTCTAATATTTTCAATTATATTAAAATATTGTAAATTGTAATGTAATGTTCGACCAATTTTAGCACTTTTGACTCAGGTACAGTACAGGTTTTAGAATTTAGGTAAATTGGATTGCAGAATGTATAATTTTCATTAATGTAATTGATGTATTGAGGAAATGCGGAATAAAACCAAAATTATTTAATAATTATAATTAGTGTTAACACAATCAAGAAGTAATACAGAGGATTGAGGTTAATGATGCCAACAAAAAACCTCTTATTTTGAGAAAAAATAATTTACTGTCTATTCAATTTACAAGCATAACTCAAATACTTGCGGTATGACAGTGTGCAAATAACGCATGTAGTAATGTTCCCCGACATCAATCATTTGGATTTTCTTTTATTGTGCCACTGTCCTGTCATGTATCATCATTTAATACCAATTTGTTATACAACACAATGTCAAATGTAATGTGCTACAATTGGGTGTCTTTATCTTACGATGAACAGCCTAACCTCGCGACGGCCTTTGCGCAGGATTTCCGGCACCTCGCTCACATACTGCCTATCTCTACAAACAAAAGAATACCTTCCTTTTTAAAATAATACGAACACTTTCTGTGTTTTTTATCACATTCTTATCTAAGCTTTATTTAATAAATCAAGATAAAGAGCACATATTTTTAAATAAACAAAATATGATATCAATTCCATTATTTTTATTATAAGAACCACAGAAGAAAAGATACTTTCTAAGGACAATAGAATTCAACGCGTCACCACCGTTATAGACTCGTGCTGTTGATAATTTATCTCAAATAACATATAAACTAGATATGCCTTGCCTAGTACACATTTTAAATGAAATATAAAAAAAAATATGCAACGAACTGAGAACTTCCGTTTTACTGCAAGTGTCGATGCAACAAAATTATTAAGTGTGCAACGTATAGCTAGTTCTATATTAAACGAGCTTTAAACCCGAAGCTTTGCTCTTGTGTATCGCAATCGCGCAACACCCCTTAGCCAAAATAAGCAGCATATTGTCATATAAGCAGCAGCCGATGTCTTTTCATAATTACTAATACCATACTAGGTAGTATTAATATTTACCTAGTAGGTACCTACTTTCTCTGTGCTTAATATCTTACACATCAACTCAGTGGTTTAGCCATAAAGCAAATAGATTTCCTTTTGCATTTATACTATTATAAAGGCTTCTTAATTATTTATAGCCCATTACAAATAATAAGCTGAAATATAATATTTCTGTAGTAATAATATATTATCGTCTAAAGTAATACATATTAAAATTAAATCTAGATTAAAGGGAAAACAGTTAACAAGTATGCTCTCGATAACCTGAACTGAGATTTCCATTCGTATAGGAAATCAGCTAACCATTGTTAACTTCCTCACGTTTAAAGCTTTCTCCAAGAGGTAGTTCTGTCTTATTCAATTAATAGACACCCAGCGCCAATTATTAGATGTATATCTATTTATTTGAGGAATCGCAAAAATTAACAACATTTGCTCAAAACTTGCGTAATAAATAAATATTGTACAATCATATTGGAATACGTACATGTATAAACAAAATATCGGTAACCAACCTATTACAAAAATAGTAGGAAGGCCCATTGCAAAAAACAGAATATGTTAAGTAGGTAGGTAGCTACCAATTCAAAATATTTTGTTTTTCTGTATATATTGTTACACTTGTACTATTTGTAAAACAATTCTGGTGCTATTCTGTTTATAATTAGTAAACTAAGATTATCAAGGTTAGAACTTGAATTATATCTGCACATATTATCGCGGTTTTCGTGCGGTTTTATTCAGACCGTATTGGTTACAAAAAATGTAGGTGTACAGGTAGAGTGTACATAAGAATAAAGTAATATTTTATATAAATAATTTAGACTAGGTTTATGTTACCTTCTTCAAAATAATATCTATTATTTGTAATATTTATCTTTTTTTTTTGTTTTTAAATTGTAACTGTTATTACTTACGATCATTATCCATGCGAGGAAAATTCAACAAGTAAAACGATCATTCATATCCGTCGAGCAGCTCTTGAGTTATATTTCATATTAACAGATAGATATAAATAGGTTTCTTCCTTCTATTCCTTTAACAGTCGATGAAAGTAAACAAAAAATTCGTAGTATTATTCTATTTTTTTTTTTTTGACTAAATCTAACGCTATTAGCTACTCAAATTTATTTGTTTCGACTTGATCTTTTACCGACGCATATAGGTATCTAGCTAAGATTTATTTTATTTTATTAAGGTTTATTTGTATAAAAAAGGTTATCATTTTTATAATTGCATTTTTAATAAAATTTATACAATGTGAATATTTAAAAAAAGGCGTGATTATAAATTCATGATAATATTTGATCTATATGTAGTATGAGCTTATTTTATCACATGGTCTTCTGTATAATAAACACATTAGATGAATAGAATAGGCCTATACCTAGAAGAAAAACAACCAGGACATCTTAAATACGATATTGTGTACTCAGTTTTCTTAATTAATATTTTGGGTCTTCCAGTTCATTAGGGAAAGATAAATAAATAAATATTATGAATAACCCTTGTTATTGAATAACAATGTCTTGCTGCCGCGGTTTGAGATTCCATCGCCATGTTTTTAAAAAATAATTTTGGTAATTCGTATTTCGTAAACTAATTTTGGCGGGAAATATCTGAAGGCAAATTCTAGCGATGTGGATAGCCGGTGCATAGTGCATGTCTTATACCGATATTCCTACGAGATACGGACTGACGCGGGTGAAACCGCGGGGCGCAGCTAGTATAGAATATCCCCAGATTTGTTAGTGGGATGCGTTGTTTTAATCTTATCTTTTTATTGCCGAATTTTACTAAAACGACATAAAATTAATAGCCTATAAATTTTTAACGAAGTGAGTCACCGACATTGCGTAAAAATTTCGCGATAAAGAAAGCCTATAAAAATCATAATTTATAAACATTTAAAACGGCATATATATATATATATATATATATTTATTTATTATTCTTGGTTTTATCTTGTTTCAAAATATATTTAAGCACGACGACAATAAAACCTTGTACCCATAATAATATTGATATAATTCAACAACTATTATTTTTCACCATTGAACTTTATATTACCGATGCGAATGATTCATTTTTGTATAATAAAAAACCTAAGTTGCTTGGGCAGTCACGTCGTTCAAGTTTTGCACTGTATAAGGAAACGACCACCTTATGCTTTCGGCGATGATGCTTAAATATAAATCAAGAAACGTTTAGTATTCTGTAAAGTATAGTTACTTTGTTTTATCTGCAGACAATAGAGTTATTAAAAGCTTTTAAAGTTTTAACAAACAAGCTAGTTATATGCGCTAACTGTTTAAGATGTATACCTAAAACTGGAATACTTACGAGATACCTATGCATCGGATCGGTACTGCACTAAGTGGTAATGAATAGATTTACTTTTTAAAATATTCTTGATAGTATGTGATTCGAATAAATAAAAACAATTAGCAGATTCTAAACAATGATTTGTTTTATAAGGTGAATGTCCAGTGTACAGAACTAATTATATGTAAGCACTGATTCACCTTCTTGTTATGCAAATTAATTATAATAATTAGTTTGTATACAGTCATTTTTAAAGAACTCCCGTTATGTAATCAAACATGAACCAGGTATCAGCATCCAAAACTTTACGGCTTTAGATTTTATGTAACTGATGGTCAATCTAGACTTTGTTTGGTTTCTGTCGTTGGCCTCACCTTCCCGTATTCGGCTGTCCCAGCCCACTGGCGTCGCCATTGATCCGCCACTTCCATATCTCGTGATTTTGTATCTCGATCGTTGCAGCTACACTCGGAATACGACAATACGCGCGCGCGCATTCACGTTCGTTCTACGTGCTAGCGCAAAGCCTACTGCCGATGCCGATTCCGGCCGTGTCAGTAACCAGTTACTACTAAGACCGAAATGATGTATTATGTTTATTTCCTATCGTCAGTAATGTGGTACCCATTCGATGTCAACGCCCACAACACTACGGATTACATATTACTACCCAGATAAATCATCCCACGTAAAGCGCATTATGTTGCAACTTACCAAATGGGTCTTCTTACGAACTTCAATATTAGCATTACATACAGCATGGTTTAATTTTTTTTTTCTAAGCAAATTTACGAAGTTTGAGTCTTCAATAATTTTTTTTTTAATTGATACTTAGTAAGTAGTAATTTCTATTAGACAGCTTAGACATATCAAACAAGGTTATTGTGTCGCAGACAGAACTCAGTGAGAAATTTCTAAAGAGTAAAAAAAGTTAATTACGTGACACTAGGCGGGAATCGAAGCCGCGGCATTTCGCCAAACCGTAGCAACCGGGTTCATTCGAACCCGGTTGCCCGCCTTGTGATAAATTTTTTTCTATTCTTTAAAAATTGACATTTATGGCATTGAATGCTATACTATTGAAAAATAGAACTTTATGTATAAGAAATGATGAAACCACAAAATACGTATAATAAGTGATGAAATAAATACAATATTTCCCTTAACAATTTTTGTTTGTTTGATAGTTCCAAACTAACTTCCAAATTAATTCTAGCAAATAGTGATAATCCAGTGTAACAAATCAACTAACAACTATAAATACTGTAAATATATTTTTTGCTGCTAAATCAAATCAGCAATTGGCTACCATACGCAATATACCATGTAACTAATAGCATCTCAATCATTTGCACACTGTTCTTTTAAAAATATCCTATTATATTCCATAATACATAAATCAAATTTAAATATCTGATTAAAATGTAGCTTAAATAATAAATAAAAACAAAGTTTAATACACCATAATTTCATTCATTGTTCCACAATTTTATTTTTTAATACTTACTTAAATAAATACATTATACTATAAAACAAATTTCAATAAAAATCATAAGGTATTATGTAAATAATAAGTATACTTATCAATGATATCACTGTTACATTTAACTAATTCTGTAACATTAAGAAGCACATCATCATTATCTTTATTCCTGTTGTTCACTCCTCTTTTAAATATTGCAACTAAAATATCTTGGGTTTGATTAGTTTTACAAAAGTTGAAAAAGATCTTCTCTTCACATCTATAATTTTTACTTAATCCTTCTTTGAAGTCTCTGTAGAATAATTGCTGTCCATACTGACACATATTTTCAATATCAGCCCATTCTTCTGCCGTTACATCAAATAGTAATCCTACACTTTTCCCTTTCAATACACACACTATTTGCCCTCCGATATTTGAAATCTTAAAAATTGCTGTAGAGGTAGGTTCATCAGGCTTGTAGCAGTTCACTTTAACCGATTCAAGGTAGAAATCTTTTATTAAGCTCCATGTCTCGACACCTATTTTTAGACTTATACTTTCATTAAGTAAAGCCGGAGGCCTCTGAAGACGTCTTTCCAACTTGCTATGATGGTCTTTTGAAAAATAATTCATTGTAATTTAAACTAGGTATAATGATTATCGTTACAGCTTTCATCCAATGGCAATAACATAATAAATAACAGTTAATTTGTATTATAAAATAAAACTAATTAATTTTCTGTTATCGTGTATGCATTATATGCAGTTTCATTTTATTTTACAAACAAATTGCAAAATCACAATAAAATGATCACATTAGAAAAACTTAAAACCGAATTCTTAAAACGAAACCAATTACCAATTTCAAATAATCTAATAGCTACATGACACACGTCAACGATATAATATATCATGCCAATGTGTTGAAGACGGACCAATTGCAGTAGTGCCACGAAAGAAGTCCTTATTCTGTCCATTGGATAAAAAGAAAAGAAAAGGAAGGAATGCTGAGAGGTATTTATTAGACCATAGAATATAATAATTTTATAAAGTTAGGTAAGCTATTTTTAACAAAAAACTAAACCGCCTTGAAATTGTCAGAATTAGACCAAAAATAAAATAAAAAATAAATCGGACCACACGGGAGGCACTTGCTTTCTAAATAAAAATAGAAGCAATTATCAAAATCCACTAATCAAGTCAAAAGTTCTGAGGAAGATGCGGAAAAGAAATATCCTGTCGATTTAATAACCTTCTTCTTTATTGAAGTCGGTTGAAAAAAGTCACTAGTTGCCACTACTATTAATGTGACTTTATCCCTGTAGAAAAAATATGGGCTTTGATTAAACGAAGGATTGCATTGCAATACTAAAATAAAATACATAGTACTATATTATCTTTGCTAATACCCGTATCAATATATAAATTCATTTCATTACCAATACCTACCTAATTCGTCAGAGTAAGTTACTAGAATAGCTAAGCTTTTACGTGTTTATAACGAATATTGACTGTGCAGGAAATATCTACCCTATTAGATGGGGACACATTTCCTTTACATTAACACTCTCATTCGGCTCGCTTCTCAGTCACGAATGCTAGGTCTTGTTTCTTTACTACGGTCATGTAAAACCCCCCAAGCGACATAAATACAAATAATACATTCAGATTCAGAGCGCAATAATTCTTAAATTTTGGTAGGCATGTGAGTAGCCCGGGCAACGGTTTACTGTTCTATCCTGCCTTTATTTTCATCTGTACCTTGTCGCAGAGGCAAAGAGTAGTATAATAATACGGGTACGCATGGCTTGTGATCTGTCGGCTGTCATCACTCGTGCTGTCATTTGTCAATCTTTCTAGTGTCATAATTGTTAAATTATAGGTTACCTAGTTATTTAACATTTACGGCGAACTATATAAAAATACAATATACTTAAAATAATTGTTATCCATATCATGAACGTAATTTTATAAAATGCGGATTGGTTGGATCCAAAAGTTAGTGAATAAATGGCCTGGAAAGAAAATATTTGGTATATATAGATTTCTTCCTATGTTTTTTGTACTTGGTGCAGGTTTGGAATTTTCTATGATTAACTGGAGAGTTGGAGAAATCAATTTCTATAATACATTTAAGAGGAGTCAAGCTAAATCAATAGTCGAGTCTAAAATTGAAAAATATTCTGTGCAATAAGATGCCTGCTGGAGTCTCTTGGGGTCAATACATTACTTTCTCTGTATCAGCCATGTTGTCAATGCTAGCTGGATCTCAACTAGTACATCTCCAATATAAGCCATTGTTAGATCTAAACAAATATATTGAAAAAGAATTGCAACATTTACCACCAGATGTACAAAAAAAGATTCGTCAAGAGCTCAAAGAGGAAGGGGTTTTAAAGTAGTCATGAAATGTTATTTATTACATATAGTGTATTATTGTTCATGTAAATAAAATAAAAGGACATGTAGCTTATGCATTTTAATTTGACTTCTATTACTTTATGTTGTCCTAACCCCTTTTCCTGTCTGAACCATTTCTAGAGAACAGGTTATTAAAAATGAAACAAAATATAACACAACAGACCAATTTATTTTTGTTTTGGCATAATTAAATAAAAAAATTATTTACATGATGATTTTATGTACTATACATACAATATCTACCAATTTACATTACAACTTATCTTAAAAGAGAACTATACACATTAATTCTAAAAAATCCTATCTAGGTACTTATTTTTTTTAAATACTAAGAGAGAAGAGTATTATGTAAGATTTATGTTAGAAGTTTCATTTATATTTTCCAACAAAATTGGACTTATATAGATCAATACTAATTTTGTTTAGTCATAGATATATCTATCCTAACATTGGACATTTTAATTCAACCAGTCTTAAACACAATAGCGCTTTGGAATATGGGTCACCTGGAAGAATTGGAAATCGTTTTTCGAATCCAGTCTACATGTGACGTCACAGAGTCATAGATGCGAGGTCTTCCTAGACCAATCTTCGAGCAGGCAATTCGCCATGCGCTCACTCCTATTAATGACCAACGTTTAGAAATATCATCAAAACACATCATTGAACTGCCAGCATATTCTTCCTCCTGAAACGAATAGTACCATATTTTATGTAGTTTAAAATTATATTCAAGAAAAAGTATAATAATATTCACGAAAAAGTAGCAAAATTCATACATCACAGTCATCTTGATCGTAGAGGGGCTCTGCACATATTCCATTGCCAGTAGCTATACTGACATTTTCACATGTATTCATAGAAGTCGTAACAACATGGACTCTTTGTAATTGATCTCTATTTCTCGTCCAACCAAGGGTATTGCAGATGCTATTATTGTTAGCTTTGAAACCGTTTTCAGGCAGGCAGGCAGGGCGCACAAAATCTGTCATTTCGACAGGTTCCTCTAACCGTACTAATGCAAGCATACTGCCTTCTACTGGAGATCGAATCATGCCTACAATTCGCCGTTCTTGTTGCCATGGCGTCGTACTCTGAATACGAACGGTGCCTAATCTAGCTGTCCATTCAGCTTTTGGTTGACCCTGCAATTATAAAATTATTTTAGATAGATTATTTATTAGAGTTTTAGTTTTGGAGATTTATTGGAGTCACGACTTTTTTTTAATATATATTTTATGTAGGTAGGTTATAGGAATATTTGTTCTATACGTGTGTATGGATGATACTGAATTCCACCTAAATGTCTCTACAGAGTTTTATGAAGCTTTTTATTTGCCTATGAACACGCGCGAAGACGTGGCAAACGCTCTTTTACTACTATAGACACGAGAGTTTGTAAGATCACTGTTGGCTAACACACAGGCTACATTTAAGCTGGGTATCTCCCGAGTGAGTCCACAGGTTTTAACTAGTTAGCATTGATATATATGTTATCACATCTTATCTTATGACTACACCCTAATATAAAATATGGTGTTTGCTGAGACCTGTGTATTACGCATGCTTGAAAAAGGTGGAAATGTAATTGATACCTGGAAGCACGAAGCAGTGGTGACGAGCCACGAGGCATGGACAAGCACAGCGTCGCACGCGTGCACGTGCGAGCGCAGCAGCGCGGCGTGCCACGGCCAGTCGCCGGGCTGTGCCGACCGAGTCAATTCTTCCACACCACTCTCCGCTTTTGCTCCACGCGCTGACGGCATACCGCATTCTGACAACACCAAATTTATTTCAGTTATATATTATGGGTATTTGTATCCTATCTTATGAATTCTAATAATACGATTAACTTTTTGAGGATAGATGTATGTTAATAAATAAATGTCTATTTCTCTTTTTTATAAAAGTAAATCGAATCTGAAAAACAATTCGCAGAGATAGATGTAACCTGCTAGGTTCTCAGGTTAAAATAAAAAAACAAGGACATTGTTGTTATAGATATCTTACCTAATTGATCGCAAATAACTTTGATTACTCTCTTCTCAGGACATTCTGTTCTTACAAATGATATTTCCGCAGCAGTAGGATCAACTATTTCCACGTACTCGGGTGAAGGCCTTGCTGCCTTTCTACCTAGTATATCCTCTTCTTCAAAATCTTCTTCACCATCTGGTACGGCCTCCGCTATAACAGCAGTTCTGATAACACGAATATGATCTTAGTACATTTATAATTCCATTTTATTGGTTACAATTAAAATTTCATTACTATTAGGTATTTACTTGAATGTTAGAGAAGTACACAAGGAAGTAGCAACACTCATTAAAGCGCGTTTGTCATTTTCATAAGGCGCTGCACAAATTTTGCCAAAATGTCCTCTTTCCGCCCACACTGCGTAACCACCTCGACTTCGTATCGAACCCAACGTTGTTTCGCTATTCTCCCTTTTCCACGAAGAGAGCGAACGAGACACCCATACTGAAAGCATATCCAAAACTTAGTATTATATTATGTAAATTGAAACGAAACAATGTAATTTATTTATTTCTTTACACTTTATTGTGCTGGCATACATAACACATGCTTAAAATAAATGACTTAAAACTAAACCAGCATAGCGGGCGGCCTTATCACTAAAGAGTGATATCTTCCAGGCAACCAACTGTGAGTAAGTAATATATAAAGAAGGAGGTAGTTTTAAAGTACATAAATACCGGAATATACTCATATAAACGTATTATATAACATACATACGTACATATAAATAAAATAAATATAAATTCAAATACAAATATGTATTAGTAAAAGATATGAATTTAAACCTTAACTTTATTGGTAAACTAATAATAAAACACTAGAAAGAGTGAAAAAAAAAAACTAAAAGTAAGAAAGTATACTTAAATTACAATAAAATAAAATAAAATAAAAAGAGATAAAACAAATAACATTTATATTAATTTCTCATCGCCTAAACCATCAATCATTCATCAATCATTTATTTATCTGTATTTTATTTATCAAAGAGTTTGTTTAATTACTAAACAAATCACATGTTTAAATTTATTTTGTGCCATTTGGAATAAATAACAAAAGAGCAAAAATAAGCTCAATAAGCTATAAAATATCTTACGGCAGCCCGCTTCGTCGCTCCCATCAGCACAGTCAGGTGTCCCGTCGCAGCGCAGATGCGGCGGCAGGCAGCGCGCCTGCAACGCGCAGCGCAGGCTGCCCGCGCCCGCCGCCGCGCAGTGCGAGCAGCTGCGCTCGTCCGACGCGTCCGCGCAGTCCGGGACGCCGTCACACGCCCGACGCGATAACGCCAACCGTTGCAAACTACCGTGACAATCTGATGATATTTTTAATGAACTGTTTTTATTTTTTGTGTTTAATCCATCCGTATTATGTATACCTCGGTAGAGTTAACATTTTCTTCTTTATTATTTATTTCTTACTAGCTGCGCCCCGCGGTTTCACCCGCGTAAGTCCGTATCCCGTAGGAATAGCCAGTTGTCCAGCTGCCTACACACCAAATTTCATTGCAATCGGTTCAGCAGTTTTTGCGTGAAAGAGCAACAAACACACACACATCCTTACAAACTTTCGCATTTATAATATTAGTAGGATTATTTTATATTTCAATATTTTTACAATAATTATGAGGAATCTTGTGTAAAAATATTAGGGTTTGTGACGTTCACCAATTTTATAGTGAAGGTAAAATGTATGGAGGTCAACATAGAAACCCATAGAATACTAACCTGGTTCTGGAGCACACGAACCAGGGCCAAAATAATCGGGAAAGCGTGCGCAGTCAAAGTGTGGACGCAGTCGTTCGGGCATGCGGTCACCGCAACCAGCGTGGAAAGCGCGGCAATATGCGCGGCACGGGTATATCATACGTCCTTCTTCACATCGGGGTTGCAGCATTTGGCATACGAAATCCTGTTATAAATAGGAATGCTTCTACTTATTATTTTTTTAATTCGTATCGATAATCACATTTATTAAACGCAATGACTGGCAAATTGTTTTATAACAAAAAACGCAATGTAAGCAGATATTGATTTATGGCAATATGATATTATTTATTCTATTTCTATTTATATTTTTCTCTTTTATCTATGCTACTTTTTGGAGTTCCGTACATTATGTAGTTTGAATGCGAATTCTTATGAAAATTGATCCTTATATTATATTGATATTAGGGAATACCCATTCTCCTTAGTAAAAAAAGTAAAAAGTGGAGAAATGTGATTAAAAATCGTCTTACTTGAGCAAGGTGTGAACATTCCGCATCCAATAATTCTCTGAAAGCCACAAGGTCACGCAACAAGTTGTCTTTGGAGACATGACCGACTAGATTTGGATAAGTTGTGATATTGTAGGGCAGATGCTTGCACAAGGATAACGCCAGCGGGGAACACTCTCTAACTTCCTCCACAATATCAAATACGACGGGCTCCGTTGTAGGCAACTCGGTTGTTGTAGTTTCACTTTCTTTCAGCGCTTCGGACGATATTACCGAACTTTCCTAGAAACGAGCTCACATTTATTAATACGTCGTTTAAATCAAAGCGAATAATTTCATTTAAAAGTTAGTATATATCATATATTAGTAATTTAATTGATTTCATCTATTCTACTTCATCAGTCTTATTAATTATTTGCATTACCAGCAGTAACAGTGAACCCAAAGATCTTCAGCAGTATAAGTCACAATTTATTCAATATTCTTAATTCATTAGCCAAAAATTTTCTTACGTAGGTACTTATTATTTACATAAATAAAATAATACATAAAAATTGCAATAAAAAAATATAAAGATATATACTTTCTACTCCTTCTTAGAAGAAAAAGTATAAATAAATTATACTGTGAACAGTTATTCCCAAGATAATCTGACCAATTAGAAAACGTTTCAAACTTGTTTTTGAGGTTTTCATATCATGTTAATGAGACCAACACTTGAGGTTTTATAAATAAAACACTTCACTTTTACTGTATTTACTGTGTACACTAAAGTAGTTTTACTTTTATTTGTATGTAAATTATCTTATTTGTTAAATTCACAATCATTTAAAATTTTACCTCAATATGAAGCGTCTCTGGTATAGCTCCGAGAGACGTGAAGTATGGCGTAAGTAATGCTTGAGACATCACTTCTATTACTTCAGACGTACTGACAGCAGTGAATATGGGTTCAAAGGACACCTCAAAGTGAATTCTGGTACCTTCATCAGCGCTGTAAAAATATTAAAATGATAATTGAGCAATATAAATTTTTATTATATACAATTGTTTCCTACGACTGGATGAGGAGAATAATATTTACTCAAATATTATTACGACAAAAATTTGAGCTTATATAGAATTTTAGAGTTTCTGTTTTCACTTATCGAATATGATGAATGCTTGAGAGCTAGCAACTGATAAATATTCTTTTCTCGTACCGATAATATGACACATTGTACTTTGTGATATTGACTTGAGAAAGTTAATGCGTGTTCAGATTTCTAAGCTCTGAACTTTCTATGCAGTCCGTGTTGTTAAACCGCATTCAAGGTTATAAGCCCTTTCTTTCGGTGGCCTGCTTTACAATACACCGATTGCGGAATTGTCTGCAAAGAATACTAAAATTGATCTCATTTTTTAAGTAGACTGAGCCATTTCCCACGTTTTTCTTTTTGTATAAGTTAAGTAGATACTAAAAAAAATATTTTCCTCCGTTGAAATTATTTTGTGAAATTTCCTTACCTATAGTTTAGCAATTTCATAAAACAATTTTGAATTGACTGATTAGTTATGGGTACACTATTTTCATGTAACTCATGGTAGCGGAATTCAAGATACTTTCCTGGCATGTAAGATTTAGTACAGTGGTGGCTCAGTGGTGAGAACCTCGGACTTCAAAATCGATAAGTCGAGGTTCGAGACCGGGCGAGCGTGCAGGAAATAAATTGATTTTTCAATTTATCTGCACATGTGGATAACATCACCACTGCTTAAAACGGTGAAGGAAAACATCATGAGGAAACTGGCATGTCCAAGAATCAAAAGTTCGACGACATGTGACATCTGCCAACCCGCACTTGGCCAGCGTGGTGGATTATGGCCTGAACCCTCATAGGAGGCCTGTGTCCCAGCAGTGGGAACATATATGGGCTGATGATGATGATGATGATGATGTAAGATTTACCTACACACCTATGCCAAAAAACTATTTTATTTATATAGATAGCTATCTACCCAAAAATTTGAACAGTCTCCCTTTTAATATTCGAATGTCTTGTACTTACTTACATTAAATTAATATAAACTATCAACTTATATTGAAAAATATTACATTGTTTGCAAGAACTTATTTTTTTTTCTCAAATGAATTTATCATGCAACCAAATTCTCAACGAATAAATCATCTAATTACGCTGACTTATATTTAATTCGTATGCACATACATAATCTTAATTATGAGACGTGATGAGATCATGTAAGTATATAAATTAGAATCGACATGTATAAGACAGATAAGCAGTAAGAAAGATCAATATCTAGCATTCATGTATTCGGAACTTTTATACTTAATGGCCCTGTAACACGCTCCATCTCAGCTTGTGAGACCGTGAAAGCGAACTTTCTCCAATTTAAATTACCATGTCAGTACGTGCAATACTTGTAAGATTTTAATTTGGCTAAGGTCATTTTTATCGTTATCACGTAATGAAACTGAAACTTTCTTGAAGATAAAAGTTTAGAACAACAGGCAGTAGGGCTTAATATTGCCTCAAGAATATTGACTGAATAGGTATTAATATTGCCAATTTGTACTATTTAAAAACATTTATGTTATTACATAATTAAATAATTGTAGATTTGACATACGTAAGCCAATCAATGCAAAAAAGTAATTTTTTCATAGATGCAATATTACCTAATTAGGTACCTATTTATGTCATATTATTTCCTCAAGTTATATGATTTGCAATGTAATTTTGTGCCTGGATAAGACACATGTGATTATGTGAAATCTATTATGTCTTGATTATAGGTTGGTTTGTTATGCAAGTACGTAGACGACAAAATTTAACTAAAATCGTGACGCGTATTTACTTCTCGGTCTATTGCGTTACAATTAATATTGGACAATACTTATCTAAGGCTATTGGTTGGTTTATAAATAGATCGTTAACAAAGACGTGAAGTACTTGAATTCTTATATATAATTCTTATAAATAAAAATGAATCGCCAAATGCTAAGCGTAAACTCGAAAACAGTTTGACTAATTCGGTTAACTTTTTAAAGGTATTTGAAGATTCTATAAAGAGATAAACGTACCACGGGTGAAGCCGGGGCGGACCGTCGGATAACGTCTCAAGTACAGTCTACTCATGAGATTTGATTGACTATGATAAATTTTACGTCTGATGCAAGTAATATTCAGGTACCTACATAAATAAATCTTAATAAGGTATACCTGAGTAGTACGTTCGTAATGCGCACTCAGAGAAAATTTTACACTAAATTTTCTTGTGAAAGTTCTATATTACGTGATTAAGTACACCTAGTAACTAGTAGGTACCTACGTATATTCAGGTTACCATATTGTATTAAAGAAAACTCACTAACAATTCCGTTTATGCATTAAAATTGTATAATGTATTATTTCATATCGAAAGTAGTTTACCATGACCATGAACAAAACTTTAGGTCAAGTTTTAATTATATCACGCACATAACCGAGCTGACCCCAACACTCAGTAATTTGCATTCGTAATGCTTTTCTGATAACTCATAAGTGAAGCGATTTTGCAAGAAACGCGTATGTTATTATGATTTGTGTAGTAACTCACACATATGGCACAAGTGCGAAGTAAATTAAGTTACATTTAACTTTTCCGGTTCTTTAGACTTAGATAGACTTTAATTTTAAACGGTTTCTCATTATCTTTTAGAATCACTGTATATTTATAGTTCTAGTTTAATTATTTATCCGATTATTGGAAAAACTCAATTGGACATTGGATATACAACAAGCAAATAGAATTACAAAATTAGGAGCAAGAGTCGTGGCCTAAGATTTAATTGAGTCGGTTTTATCGTTATAAACCATTGCTTTGAGTCAATAAAGATGAAAGGATACGCTTTTCTTTTATTAATCCGTTGAATCAATTCTTAAAGTAAACAACGACATATGTGCATTTTGCGTGATTTATAAATATATACCATTACTATAGTGATAATGATGAAATATTTATGTTGGTTCAATTGTGAATACGTTCTGTCCTACTTCAATAAAAACAGTTTCGTAACGAAACGTAATTTGTTTCGATTCACTTCGTGTTGCAGATTTAATCCGTTGACTTGATAAATAAATACCATTTTTTGAATTTAGAAAGGTTTGCATTTTTGAACCCCAATGTTTTACTTGAACTTTCCATGATTGCTGATTTACGTGCACCAACATGTTATAAAAAAGAAGTAGTTTAATAGATTAGAAATTTAATAGATGTTATTATACGTATAAACCTTCCTCTTGAATCACTTTATCTATTTAAAAAAACCCATCAAAATCCGTTGCGTAGTATTAAAGATTTAAGCATACGTAGAGATATAGGGACAGAGAAAGTGACTTTGTTTTATACTATGTAGTGATACTTACTTATCCAAAGCGAGAATATCAGCATCCATGAAGCATGAGCGTAGTTCCGAACTACTGTAAACATCATGCAACATTTGTTGCATCTGTGACTCTCTCGTACTGTTGTCCTTGACATCCATGCTGAGGTCCTCGCGCGGACCCCACGATGACACTATGAATGAACCTCTAAATGTCTGCCGATTCAATGGATCTCCGAAAAGGAACATATCTGTAAGAAATTTATTTTGACATTGTATAATCTCAAACTAAGTACTTACCTATAATCTAAATATGCGTAAAAAATCTTAATTTGATGTGTTTCTTTAAATGTTTTTTTTTTATGATTTAAAGTAAGTAAATTTAATATTTTTTGCCATTCTCATTCCCAATATGTCTGCTCGTTGGTTTATGTATAACTGGGCATGTGGGTGGGTAGATATCGTCGTGTCATGTAACATAGATGGAAATGTGTAGAAAGTAAATGATTCAGATGTTATCCCAGATTCATCTGAGATCAAAACATCGCAAGTATCGTGCACTTGTTACAGCGAATGCAAGGCCGATGGCTTGGCCTTTTCCTTTGGTGACGGGCGTAACTTAAATGTCGCGAGTAGACTCTGAGAATATGCTGATATTGTATAAATTTAATTACAATGGCATTTAATTACCATTAAACGATCAAAATAAGCTCGAATTAAATACAGAACATTAGAGGTTTTTTCACAAAGAGCTTTTGCAGTATTATGTGATAATTGAAATTCTCTCATATTCTTTTATTTATTATAATTGTCTCTTTTATTGTAAATATTTTTATAGCGTAGTCAAGTCAGTCAAGTAGACCTCTCTATAAATATCTTTATTTTATACAGTATTGCAGAAGTTTTTTTTTTTTATTGCCAATCAGTTTATATACTCGTATGAGCTCATATTATAGCCTTGAATCTCTGTCATAACAATTTTTTACAAGATCTATGGAGGGAGATAAAGTACCTAAGCATAAAGCACGGAATCGATCAATAATAAATACATCGAAGCGAGTGACACTGTATATCGTCAATTGAACTTCCTTCATTCCAAACCTATTTAAATTTTAATTATTTGTTTATTCCTAAAATGTTTTATGCATGAAAGCACAATAATAATGGTACCAACGGCCGAGGTAGACGGCGACTGCAGCCAGCAGGATCAGCACAAGTAACGCAGCGAGTGCAGCACAGCACCCCCGGCACGGCCGGCTCAGCTTGCGGCGGGTGAACCGGATGTCGCTGCTCACTGACATGGTAGACTCCGGGGGCCGGTGCGATCGACATCGCCGCTGCCCATTTCTCGACCACCCATATCCCAGCTACAAAAAAGAAGGTACATAAACATTAAATAGCGATGATTATATTAATTTATCAAGATATATTTTAAGTGAAATTAACGAAATAAGAACTAAATCTCACATGATAAAGATATGAGTCAATTTACAAACAGTTTAATAAAAAATGCAGAGAAGATAAATTTTAATTGAAACAAAATTACATCATAGCCCTCTTATACAAAAAAATATGCATCCCTTGTTTCATTTAATCTAAAACACTTTAACTACCAGGCTGTTAAGTTTCATACTATCGTTATTATGGCAGGTTTAACTGCGAAAGGATCGCATTTTCTAATGGAAGACCGGTAATTACTGCAAGCTATGTACCTTCGATAGGTTAATCAAGTAAGTACTACAACAACTCCTCATTCGTATTTAATAAAAATTAAATTTCATCGAAATCAAAAAATAACAAATATTGAAGAGTCTGGTCGTGTTTTATGACAATCTATTTGCTAGTTTTAGCGCATTCCACTTTTTAAATTTAAATTTAATATTGCTGTAAATGTAACTTAGAATATCGTTTATAAGAAAATACACAAAGATATATAGCAAGTAGTCGATAAATAACGTTAAAATGACTAATTTATTCACTACGGAAACTTTCACAACTTTTAAGGACTATCTAAAGCTAATAAACTCAGATACATATTTCAAACGGATGTTGTGTGCTCGTTTAGAACGTGTTTCGCTGTTTAAATTTAACGCGTATTCTTCAATGTATTACAAGATGATTCATATTTAATGTCAATAGTTTTACATGGTAATAAAAAATGGAAAAAAACGACATAGGCTAGGTATATAACATTAGTAAGTTCTAATGAGGAAACGATATAACTTCACAACTCCACAATACGGAAATTTTTTTCAACCTGAACCTTATCGTCGCTATATTATGCGAAAAAGCTAAATTCTTGGCACTCAGCCAGAAGAAAGTCCCCAAGTTTAGCCATGGACCCATTTTCGCTGAACACGAGTGTTTTCAAATTTGATAGAGTTCAAACTCAATATATGTTTGCATATAAGGCATACATATAATATATACATACATATGTATAGTATATGGCTTGTTGGTTCTTAGGTATTAACGTAAATAAGTACCAATATACAACTTGTCTATTAAGAAATATACTAAATTTACATCAAACTTTTCCTTTACTCCTTACTTATCCACGTTTATTACGAAAAAAATATTACGAAAAGAAAAACTGTAAGTGCACTATTATATTACAGATTTACTACTATATCAAAGTTAAATATACAAAAGATTGGTGTATACCAGCAATCTCATTTTGTAAGTGGTCAACTTCCTGAAGGCTAATTAACCGCAAATAAATAAATAAGAGTTTTCTGTACAAAAGAGCGACACGCTTCATCTCTGTCAGTGTTACTTAACAATTAATACGTAATCTTCTGAAACTGTTACAAGTAAGTAAAAATTATGTGGACCAGAGCATTCCGATTTATATAGTGTAATAAAATGTAATAGCTTAATAAAAACGATGTATTAAACGAAATAACATATATAATAATATGTATACTTTATTAGTTTGCACATACATTTTATAAAGTTTTCTCTTTACGTAGTTCAGTGAAACAAAGTGTAAAGGAATGATGTAAAATATTTATTTGATATTCCTTCAAACAATACAGATGCGTATTTAACATTTACATGAAATATAGTATTAAGTAGACAGGCAAGGCATGAATGGTTCTTCAGCAAAAGATTGGTAAGTCAACAGCTTTAATATACCTTAACGATGAAAGCTTAGCTCCCTACCGAGTTTCAATGTATATGTATAAATTTGTAATTATCGCTATCTAAATATTTTTATTGGGTCGATTTGACTGTATAAACATGGATAAGTTTTATTCTAGAATCCAGAATAATCCGTACTTTAGTACAATACAATTTTAGTCACGCCATATTTTGAAATATCGATATTAAGATAAACTATCCTCTAGTATTCTATACTGAAACCTTTAGGGGATTGGTAGTTACTATTATAAATGCCAAGCACACGAAATTGGTGGAGTTGCGTCAACGCTCGCCATAGGCCAACATTCCATCAAATAAGTCAAACCTGGGTCATTGTAGTACTCTAGTTCCTATGAAACGTAGCTATTAACCGCTGATTATTTTTATCCAATAACCTTCTCTATGCTAGAAACGTACGAAAAGTGGTTATTTTATTTTAGAAGAAATTTTGTTTCATATAAAGATTAATTTGCATTATTCTTGTAGTGATAGTGAATGCTTATAATGCTTATGTTCCTAACAGCTTAGGCTCCCTTGGTGGAAAAGTTAATTTAGGTCCTTAATTTCAATAACTGGCAATGCCAAAATAAATCACAGACTAGAACTGATTAGGTTCACCTTCTTGTATATGACGAAACAGGTAGACGTAACAGTAGGTACTTATTTCAAATCTTTACAGATATGCTATAAATGTTAATCGTACTTTAATTACATCTACCTACGTATTTCTACGCTATAAAAGTCGACGTGTGCAAATTGCACCTGCAGTGACCCACTTCGGATCACGTTTTTTCTTTTAGTATTGACATCAAAATACTATCGGTCGTGTTTTTCTCTGGTTTTATATTGAGAACTCCGTCGGCAGTAATGCGAACGCCCTCACTTTCAACCAGAGTGAATTCGCTACAGCTGTTCGTTTTCAAAAGGTTTTTGACTTTTTCAACGAACCGTATATAAAAAGCGACCTCATTCATATGAAATTCAGCAGAAGTACTCGAGGTTTTCTAGAATTCTGGTATAATTAATTCAAAATTATTCAAACAACATTTAGAAGCTATGTGATATATTGTTCATGAAAATACCTAATTACAATTTTAATATGTAAAACTTATCATTGAAATTACTTTATGATAATAAAGAATAAACAATACACAATTTTTATTTGAGTTAAAATCATTGAAATATGTGTAAATATATTATATAATCATTTGCATTCTTAATGAAACATCGTAAGTGCTAGACACACATTCGTTCTATCAAGCTAGTAGCTTGTGTGTAGTTACTAATTAAAAGCTAGATCTCCAGACATGGAGCGATACGTTTTATCTACTATTCTTACTCAATCTATTGTTGTGACAATTACTACCGGACTTTTTATCACATCTATCTAGAAATATCTATTGACTTCCTTGAAACTTCTATAAATACTAGCTGCACCCGGCAAACGCTGTTCTGCCTTACTCTTATCATTTAGGAGTATGAAAAATAGATGTTGGCCGATTCTCATAGATACCGGATAAGCATAAAAAATTTCATCAAAATCGGTGAAGCCGTTTCGGAGGAGTATGGCAACGAAAACTGTGACACGATAATTTTATATATTAGATATTTCTGAACATATTACTATTTATAATTAGATACACAAGTAGTAGATAATTATAAGTTACTAAAGATTATTTGAAGATTTGCGAAATCGTATTAAATTTTGTCCCTTTGTTAGCGTTTGAATTAGTGAGTAAACACCAATCACTAAATTTTTTTAGCTAAGTATATTTATTTACCCTACCTGCCTACCTAAAACCTAATGAGGAAGGAGCTATGCCATTAACTTATAATTTTGTGATCACAGAAGTCAATCAAATAATTCATCCGCTTTCATAATGGTCGTTAGATCTAAGTTAGGTAGGTATATAGGTGGCAATAAATAAGGACATGTATAGAAGCAACACCGACCTGTCCGGTTGTATGTAGGTACTAAGACTCCGCACGTTGACCTCGCGGACTTGTAGTTACATTACTGTATAATAATTATGTTTTCAATACAAGTGTTGTAGATGAGAACGAGGAAAGACCGCCCCTAATGCTCAACAGAACATGTACAAGAAAAAAAATTTCTGAAGATCTAATAAACGTACGATATATCGTTCCTCTCAAGTATGGGTAAGTTTTATTATATATACCCATAACCTACATGATAGTTGATTACTTTGGTGAAATTTGATTAAAGCGAGCCGAATTTGCTTATGGAATACTCTTACTCATGTTCCTTTTTCTATAATTGTGTCTGTATAAATGTGAGTATAAGGCTAATTTCTTGAAAATTTAATAACACTGCACAAGATATAAATTAAAGACGTAATTAAATTATCATATACTATTTGCCGTCGTTACGTACCGTTTCATTACTCTAAATAATTAATGGAATTAAATCAACAATTGAAAAGTAAAATTGTTTACCGCTTTTTTATTTCTAAAAAAAGCCCCAGCGAACATAGATTACATACTGTACATATATTACTTACACGGTATGTAAATTTACCTAATAAGATGCGTCATATCAAGATTCTTTCACGTTCTTCAAATTTTTCAAATAAACATAGAGCGTTATCTGCTTTATAGAAAAAACAGTTCATAACTAAATACTTTAGATTTATTTTGAAACGAAACTTAGGTTACCAACCTAACTATACTCTTGTAACTACATATTATTATCTGTGGTATAGCCTAAGATAATTTTCCCAACAAATTATTAAAAAGCTTAACGCGGGCTATCCTAGAAATTGATATTAAGAAAATATGACATGCTTTGCATATGTATGTGTGTATATACACCCTGTTTTTCCATTGCATCAATGGTTAGCTTTTTAGATTTTATCCTTATAACTGACTCATACGAAAAATGCGATAAACGTTCAGGGTATGAGATTTGGTAAGCGAATTTTCGGAAATCATTCTTTCGTTTTCAAAGGTAATGAAATTCTTTGGATAAAATTTTCTATCCACAGTATTAAGAATTCCTTCAAGGCGTTATTACTACATTCCACCATATAGATAAATATATATATTTCAACATGTGTGTTTATGCTTACGACACTTTCATATCATATCTAAGCATAATTCAGATCGACCGCGATTTCTGATCTGTTGCGGAGGAATTGTATTTCATCGAGTTGATGAATGAGAATTGTAATCAGATCTTAGTCGCGGTTCTTAACAAACTATTTTGTAAGAGATTATATTTCTAGAGGCTATGGAATAATTAAACGCACTGCATTGTGGTTTTACGTGATTAACGCACTTACAAACAGACAAACAGAAAAAACTTACCAACCATTGTTTTGAGATCTACTTATGATACATCCATATTACATAGCAATAATCTTATCTTTTCTATCTTATCAACCTTATTTTTATATCTATACTTCCCGCCCGCGGCTTTGCCCGCATAGTCGCAGGATCGATTTCCTCGCATGTTCCCGTTCCCGTGGGATTTCCGCGATAAAAACTTACTAAGTCCGTCTCCTGGTTCTAAGTTACCTCTGCACGAAAATTTGTGTCAAATCGGTTAATTGGATAATCCGTTCTTAAGTTATAAATGGTGTAAGTAACACCACTTTCTTTTATTTACATCTAAATATTTATAACTCAAAGGTGACTGACTGACACTGGACGGATTGAGCTAATATTTGGCATGCAGATAGATTTTATAACGTAGGCATTTGAAAAATCTACCCCCAAGTCCTCGATATGACATTAAACTATTATGCACTTGGATATTTCAAGTGTAAAAAGCTCACTAGGGCTGCGAGGTAGTATCTCGTGAAGGTCTAGTGGGTAAAGTGACATCAGCGCAAGATGTTTACTTAGAGCGGCAGCGGAGGAGTGCCTTTAGGGTACCTACCAACGGTGACGTTCACAAGCCGAGTCAGCAGGCTCATTGCACACTCATCAACACGCACTGGACCAGCGCGATGGGTTATTAATTGTCCAAACCTCTTCACTCGTATAACATGTTTAATGACTGAGGGAAGAGAGGCCTTTGCCTAGCAGTGGGACAGTCATGGCTGATTAATAATAATAATCGCCCCAAGGGGCATAAAATAGGGGGCAAAAGTTTGTTCCATGCAAATTTATTAAGAGCGCGCGGGCAAAGCTGCGGGCAACAGCTGGTTAAAAATACATGTATGTTTCATCATAATAATTACTTTTCCACTTAATCTCTAATCTATTGCTTAATCTCACCAATACGATACAAAATAAAATTGAGAGTAAATATTTAAAACTAAACTAATAACGAAATCGTGACATCTATTCGAATGATGAGAAAAATGTCCATGAACTTTACAAATTTGTTCACCTTGCAGCTAGCTTGTTGCTTTATCTAGACACAGGTAGGTTAATATGGATGTATACCTACGTTAATGAATTAAAACAGCAATAAGTATCGACATCTTTACATGATGGAGTTAAATTTACCATGATTGACTTATTATAAATTATAGAAGCGTCTTTCTGACGTCTTTATCAGACATAATCTGTACTGATATTTCAAAGAGAAAAGATTTTTATGTATTTTTATATACTTATTTTTATTTTATGCTTTCACACAAAAAATACTGGACGATTTCCAAAATTCTTTCACCATTAGAAAGCTGCCACTACACTGAGTAACATATATATGTAACACGGGTGAAGCCAGGGAGAACAGTTTGTATTATGATAAGTTAAGAGGTCTTAATGAGTAATATTAATACGTAACTTGAAGTACATTAAAAATCTCACTAAGATCTTTTTGTCTGTTGAAAATGTTCAAAACGAGCTGAGAACAGATTGCATTAAAAATGTTTATCAGGCAATTTTAGTAAAACACCCAGCTACCTGCGATCATCTTCAACTTATTTGAAAGTCTTTTGAACTTTTCATTGCAATTCTATGAATCTGTTAATGCGATCTGAATGCAAAAGAACTAACACGGTTGTGGTCAGCGGGCAGCGCGGCGACCCGGATCGCGGATCACATGGCCGCTCGCCCGTTAGCAGCCACTGACTCCACTGACACACTTACCCGACTCTATGTGACTTACCAAAATAAACAAAATGGAAAATCAATCACAACAAGTGTTTTGTACGATTGTAGGTAGAGCAATTTATTGTAAGCCAAGTATAGCCTCCGAAGGTTGCCTTCCTTGCAATGTGGGCTGAAATGAAGAGCTCAGTCGTTTAAAACAATTTATCGTTTTAATAGCAGTACAAAGCCTCATTGTAGAAGGTGTGCTTATACCATATTTGGCATGTAAGGTCATGTTTATGAGAGCTTAGAAGCGCATGAGAAATTTATTGCATGTTTTATCAATCCCAAATAAGCTTTGATGATAATCTACCTAAATTCGGAACTAAATTTATGGGTCAACATTTGTTAAAAACGAACAGTTTAACCACGATTAATGACTTCTGTTAGTTAAAGACGTCGCCAATTCTTTTATTTCATTGTTTAGATATGTATAAATACATCAATAGCTATATTTTATCGAATAATATTTTATAAAAGTGTCTTAGTCTTATAAAATTGATATCGGTAACGTATAAAGTAGGCAAAGATAGCTAGGGTTGCTTGAGTGAGAGGTAGTTAGTACAAGGACAAACAACTAAAGTTGCTTTGAGTTTTAAATTTCCTGCTTGAGAAAGAATGTGCGATTAATACATTAATTATTAAAAGGGGAATGAGTATAATGGTAATTTCAATAGCAATTTAGTCATTTGTTATGCCTGCCTTATTGTATTCATGGATAACAACTGTGCAAATTAGGTAAAACGCGTTTGAAGTTTATGAGATTATTTTGTTCGATGATAAAGCAAATAAAATGGATACATTTGTAAGTGTGATATTTATTGTTATTTGGTAGAGGATTGGTGATAAGATAGGTTGTAGAATTACAATGATCATGTCCATTTCTAATGTGCCCAAATAGGCTTTTCATCGTAAAAGTTGAGTAGTATTCGCAAATAGTCAACATCTATTGGTGTATCAAATCTGTTTAAAAACATTTAGGTATATAACTGTGTGATAGGAAATTATGAAGCAATTAAATATGAAATTTTATTTTCATTCAAAATATATTCAGTATAGAAAACTATTAATGATTATTAGGTACAACTATTTTAAGAAAATTCTTATTATCTATTTTTTTCATATTTTTTGATTTTGCTATTTTTCATACGATAAATTAACACTATCCGCGGTCTCTGACAAAAGGTTGTTGGACTTTTAATGTAGAAATTTAATTGTTATACGTGTGATGTGAATATATGTACTAGAGTCAAACAAAAGTTGCGATGTCTTATAATTTAATATCCTCTTTTTTATTAATACACATTTTGTATTGTATTTGTATGCTCCTATAAGCCTATCTAAACGGACAAATTTATTTCAAATTTTGTACACTCATCAAAGATCGTCAACAACACAATAATTTCATTTGTTTATCTTACTAGCTGCGCCCCGCGGTTTCATAGCGTAAGTCTGTATCCCGTAAGAATATCGGGATAAAAAGTATCTATGTGTTATTACAGTTGTCCAGCTATGTACATACCAAATATATTGCAATCGGTTCAGTAGTCTTTGCGTGAAAGAGTAACAAACATACATACACATACACATACATCTATCCTCACAAACTTTCGCATCTGAATAGGATCGCCAAATAATTTTCTTGTGTATAGTCTGTATAAGAACAAGTGAGACAATTTAGTTGTTTCTATCATTAAAGTGTGTATTTTTTTATTCTATATTTTTGCTTCTTTGAACTAGATACATTTATTTTTATTAAAATTTAAACTAGTATCTCAATAAGATTTAGATCGGAAAAAAGAACAAAAGAAATCTGTCTTTGTGACTCAAGAATTGCCGTCTAACGCAGCTTTGTAATGGTGAATCTTAATTCAATCAACAAAAGCTCAAAAAATTTTTCCTTAATATAATGCTATATAGCGATATAATTATATAAAGAATTGCCCTGTCACTTCATAATACTGTAGGTAATTAGTGAAATCATTTCCATGATCGGATGAGTGCTTCCGGTGATGACCCCTTAATAATACAAAGTTAGAATAGTAGCAATTGAGAACGTATTTAGTAACTATTAGTAGTAAGCAGAGATCTGTGGTAGTAGTAAAAGTTTACAATATATGGGTATGTTGGTGTAGGTAATTAATTATATTTTTATTTATTTTCCTACTATAAAAATGGACTAAGATTTTATTAATAGGCTATAACATCTTTTCCTGTAGCTTTCCAGTCACACTGCAAGCTCGAATAAACACTTTTACAACTAGAAGTAGGACCTACAAATAAAACTTCGCTATGTATGTTTCATCTCTAACTTTCGATCAAACTAAAGCCATTTCAGGTGAAAAGCAATGAATAGACAAACAGACAGAACATCATTTATTAGATAAAACTATTCTATGAACCTACTTCTTATACCATCTACTTAAGTGTCTTCGATTAAATGAAATGAAAACAATATTCATAAATGTAAGGAAAGCGCGCAAAATTGTGTTAAATAATAAAAGCTCGATCGCGATATGTACGATGTACGATGCGTTCACGTGCAACAGGTAAGTATAAGGAAACGTTAAAGCCGTTTTTCGCCTTATATTGATGAATAATCAAAAAGTACAAAGAAGAGAAAGTGCTGATTGTTCAGTTAAGAAAAAGTGTCGCGCAAGTTAATGAGTATACAGTATACACCCCATTGAATGAGCTTTCCATTCATACCGACATGTTAATCACATGCGCGGCATAAATGAATCCTAACAATGGATATTAATAAGATCTCACCTCTGACTCCCAATTGTCTTTCACGGTTCGCGGCTTACTCTCCTTCATGCTTCCAGAGAACGTCATTATCGTCCCGTTCACTGCACTGGCGCCTTCAGTTTGAGGCTTAGAACACTGATCACAGTTCACGAGCGCGGCTATCAATTTACTTAATTATGGCATCGTAATGTGAAATGTAAACATTGCGCGCGGGAACCCTAAGCGACGCTCGGAGATGCGGCTGCGTGCGCGGGCCGGCGCGGAGTGAGGCCGGAGGCGCCGCGGCCCGCGCTAACGGGCACGCACTACAGTTAACTTTCTCTTTAGTTAGCGCCATAACTTGTACGCCATCGAAAGTCTCCACAACCTCAGGAACTCGGGTCAAAGCCTCCATTAATATTCCATTACTTTTATAGAAACTGCGACTTGCCACTTAATCACGCGAGTCTATCATTTAGATAGGTTGCATTGTTCATGTGCGTAATAAATTTTTATATTGAGGTATATTGCTCTTACGGCGCATTAAATTAGCGTTTATTGTTAACGTTCCAAAAAATGTATATAGAACGAGTCAGGTGGTGTTTATGTTCAGTGAAAATTAAAACAAAATAGGATACTAAGGAATGTTTATGATTGAAAAACAATCGAGTATAAAATTTAATGTATAATCGTAGTATTTACAAACTTATTGTTATATAAAACAAATAATTGTATGGCTATCATTATACATACTAATTATTACAACATGTCATTAATAATTTATACAAGATTAAAAAATAAAAGCAACAGTAAAACGATTACTGAAGTAAGCATTTCTCATTCCCTCAACAGCACATCAGTTACTCGCGATATAAGAGGAAATTAAAGAGATTCCATAATTTACATCGTTTAAAATTATATTACACAGATACAAATAAAGAATGTTTATCGATAAAATTTATAAAGTTTATACATTATTAATTCCAACTATCAATTTCGTCGTAGTATTTACATTACTTGACACTGAGAATTTTGTTGCGCTCACTATCTAAAATGTATCGACAGCCCCAGTACAAAAGTTTGCGAACGTTACGTCTATTACAAGGTAAACAACTTAAAAAGAAAAACACAAACCGATATAATAATGGTAATTGACAGCACCATGTTGCATTCATAAAATAATCATTTAGAAATGTACACAAATTAAGAATTCGTGTGCTAAAATAATATTAAAAAAAAAACTTATAATATTTTAAGAGTAGTCTTATCACATTTATGGTAAATAAGTATGTGCTTACATACTACTAAGTGATGTGAATCCATACCGGTGGCCGCACTGGCCCGATTGACAACGACACATTTCACCGATAGCAACCTGTGCGCTAGTACATGAATTTCATTAAACTTTAGATCTTTGGAAATCTGAACGTCTTATAATAATATCGATAAACACCTACAATTTACCTATATATTATTATTATTCATTATTGCGAACCTAACAAAATCGTATAGAAAAATAAGTCGTCATTTTGGCTTCCACTTTACCCTAAATGGAATGGCGTCAAGAGTAACCATTATATTAACATTTCCGTTAATCTTTCTGCTGTAAAACGTACTGCGTTACATCGAACTATTGTTATCCGGTACTTACGCGCTACAGTAAGAACGATTCTCTTATATTCGATTGATACAAAACGAACGATTGATTAATTACTTATAAATGACAATGTCTTTAGAATATTTTATAAAAATATGTGCTCACAAAGTTTAACCACGTTAATATATTTTGGAAGCATTGCTACTCGATAACACAATCGGCTTTTGAACGAACTCCATGTTAACCTCATAAATGAATAGTTTTACATGAAAATTAAACAATAATTACTCATCCTCAAAACCAAATCACAATATAACAAAGTCGATAGCATTATTGCTTGTTGGCCAAAATAAGCTTCACAAAGCGTTACCGTTTATAAAATATAATAAATAAGAGAATTTATATTAAACAGAAGTAATCTCGAAGGCATTAATGATTTAACAGCTACGTTTTTAAAGTTTTAATTTTCTTTTTTTTTTGTTATTTTATACTTATTCCATTACCGAATAGTTCGTTCAACGTTTGAATTACCTAAACTATACCTAAGCTAGAGCGACTGATGAATAACAATTTGTTCCCGCCGAAGTTTCTAGTGTTGTAAGCCGAAGATAACGAAACTCTGTTGTGACAAACGAGCGTTCCAATGCGTGCAACCAATTGATCTCACCTACGATTCACTATACATCCAATTTAATTTACATTAAGAAACTAATATAACAGGTTACAGCGCAGCTTTGCACCAACGCCGAAATGCAGAAAATATCGTTTTTTTTTAAATAAGAAACCAAAGTATGAACTTTCAATTGACGTCATCGAAAAGCCCGTTTACCAATTCTATATTTTTGCTGTTGTTGCTTTTTTATTCAGCATTGTGCAATTCTTTATAATGTATTATTATAATTTACATTCTGGTTACGAATCTCAACCACGAAAACAACTCATTTTAAAACAAACAAAACCGTATAACAACAATGTCGAAAAACGTATTTAATATAGAATTGCCCATACATGAAACTACTTTTTGATCGTACATATATAATTTACGATATTTAAAAACTATGAGTCCGTGAGCGCTACCTTGCAAAATTTCTTATATTATCGATTAATTTTTACGTAAATACCTCAACATTTGAGCTCTCGGGTAAAATAAATACGTGAACATTTGGACATCTTGAATGTTGTTCTTTATTTGGCAAACATTTTTATTTTATTTCATATTGTGTTTAAACTCTAACGGAAGTGTATGGCAGTAGTGGCCTAAGCGTCACGTGAGCTCTTTAAACCGCCTCATATATATTCAAAAAGCTCGTCAGAACAATACGTATCGACCGAATTTATACAAACAATTGTGATCAAAAAAAAAACAGCTGTGAATCAAGAAATATATATAACACTCGAATCTAGCATAATGACTACGTAGGTATAAGCTAGCGTAACAAACATCACATTCCTACAGAACTCCCTACGATGGATCATCTCACATTTGAACTAAAAAATTCGTAATTCTCACAGAGCTTCATAAACTCAAGAATCTCTCGACCACAATAATCAGTATCACTAACCTTTCACGAAGGTCAATTTAAAGAATGTATAGGTACGCTTAAGATATGCGAACTTAATATAAAAAAAAATTACAATAATCATAATAAATTGTACTGGACATATCTACGATATAATAATAATATTAATAATGATTTATTAAAAGTGGGCATCGCACACGCGGGACGTTCACAAACAACGAAACGTAACTCGAAAACGATCGTACAACGTAAGTTTAGAATGATCAACACTTTACCGTCGCGTCGCGTTAAGTTATTGCATGCGAATCTTCCTAAGGTGGGAAGAAGTCAATATAAATACATTAGAATCACAGGTAAGTGTCGCGGCACGCCTCCACTCGCCCGGGCCGCCGGCCCGTAGCCGCCGTAGCCGCTACAGCCGCCGGCCCGTAGCCGCGGGCTGCGCGCGTGGCCGCCGTAGCCGCTATAGCCGCCCGTGGCCGCCGTAGCCGCCCCGGGCCACATTTAGCCGCGTGCTCCCTCTCCTCTCACCGCTCCGGGGATAAGGCACAGCCGTCATGGTCTATGGAACCTGCGATCCAAAACGTCAAATTTAGAAAAGTCACTACTTTATATTCATACGCAACGGATGTTGCTTTAATACAATGGATTTAAGTATGGTTATGTAGCTTTTAAGACAAAGATATCTTACACTATATTTTTTATACTCGTATTTGCAATATCATATTAGAAACTTAAAAAGAAAAACAGTATCTTTTTCGCGGCTCTATTACCGATGTGATCAGAAAATTTCTCAATCCATTCTCTAGAGATAATTTTTCGCAAAAGAGTCTTGTACGCAAGATATAATGACTATCTTGCTCCTACGGTTTGTTCGAGACAATCTAGGTTCGAGGATAGCGATATAGGTAGCGATTAAAAGGGTTCACTAGCAGAGCTTCCAGCTAACTAGCTCACTAGAGATTTCTTGATGTATGTGTCGTGTGATTTTTTTTTAGGTCATCCTCGGCAATGGAGCTGGTGAGTTGCCTACCTACTTGGAGAGGTGTAAGGTCAATTGCAGACCTTACGCCTCAACAAACGGATTGCCGACAATAAATTGAAAGGGATTAAGAAAGGATTCAAGAAAGGAATAAAGGAAAGGACTGGGCAGGGTAAGGAGAAGGATATAGGCCTCCGGATCCCCCATTCACCGAACGAAACACAGCAGCATGCTACTATTTCACACCGGTCTTCTGTCGGGGTGTGGTACTTCCCCAGTGCGAGCTGGCCTAATTCGTGCCGAACCATGCTCCACACATACAAAATCGCCAACGCACCACTAAAGAGCTAGCTGGCGTTTCGATGTGTGTGTCGCGCAAAGTGCGAAAGTGTAGGTGCGTGTAGTGTGGTGGTGCGGTGGTGCGGTGGTACACACCTAGTGAGGTGCTTGCTGTCCTCGTGCACGGCCATCTCGGAGCTCTTGAACTCGTTGAGCTCGCGGCGGATGGCGGCCTTGTCGCGCGGCGTGAGGCGCGTCCACGGCTTGTCCGCGCGCCGGTCGTAGTCGTGCGCCTGCACAGTGCACATACGTCTTATTTAGCATACACGATGCGACTTTTTATCGATTGAGTCTTATCCCAATGTATATAAAATTACGTGCCGCGATGGACTCGCTAAACTAATCAACCGATTTTAAGGAATTTCGCACACCATGTACATTCTGATTCATCTCAAAAGATAAGATAGTTTATATATATGAACGTCTACCCGGGCGGAGCCGGGTAGGTATATTGCTTCTGTTTTTGCAAGAAGAAGATATATGGAAATTTTAGCATTTTTTCTGTTATTTTCAATTTAAGGCTTGGCTATTTAAAGTTGGACTGAAACCTAACATTTTCATAGTAATATTATTGAGATCTCAATTCTTCAGAACATAGATATTCAAATAGCATACCTATCCATACAATCGTATAGCAGTAAATAAACAGTTTGTTTATGTAACAGTACAGATCGTCACAAGTGTAAAGTCCAAACCTAGAGACTGGTCAGTACCGTAACAATGCCACGCTGTGCTCTAAAAATAAACGTACTTGAGTGACTTCAATGTAGTCGCTGAATCGAATAATTTTCTTTTCCTTGAGCTCATCGACGGTGGGCCGAAAGCTGAGCTTGCGTAAAAGATACCGTTTCTTCTCTTCCTTTTGTTTTTTCTCCTCAGCTGGCGACTGACCTATGACAGAAAAATCGCATTAACATCTTACTTTTTAAACATAAATGCGTAATATCAGTATTATTCAAGTTCTATATAAACACATACACATAAATAAAATATAAATATAGTACATATAAATATGCTTACTCTTGAGAATGTTCCTTTCTACGAGTTCCTCAGCAGTGGGCCGCATGGACAAACGGCGTATAAGGCGCGCCCCTATCGCCTCCCACGACTCTTGCCTTTCGTGTTCACTCTGCACCACCAGAATATTTCTGCGCACACCATACACAATACACATAACAATTACTCATCATTTAAATATATCAATACGTTTTACATCGACCTAATAATCTATATAGAGTCACGCTGCACCAGCGGCAAAACAAATTCGTCCCACTTATCTACGCGCACTGGCGACCGCTCGCCGATATAAAATTTGCCAAAGATCTCTCGAGGCCGAAAACATGTTAATAATGTACGATTAACACAAACTCTTGGCTAAATCCCAAAAATTCGAAACCAAAACTCGCGTAAATTAATTAACTACGGCAATATGTAGACTTGAGATATCTATCGTCACTGGAGATCACTCAGTACTCAGGTGCGTCACGGAAGCGCTTCCAAATCATACTCGAAATTTTTCAACGAATACTATCTTACTACAAATGTCTCTTGCATAATACAAACAATGCTCGTGCCAAGAAACAGCAGCAGGAAGTTAGGAAAAAAGGAGAGCCCGTATGACGTTACGAACTAAAATAAAACTCCCAGGCAGTAGCTGTCAGCACTCATTGCTCGCGTAGTGTATATACTTTATATTATGTGAGGCGAGCGACGATCAATTAGCGATCTACAACCACTTTAAAACAAACTATTTATATCTCACGAGTTCTAATGTTGATAAAGTAGGAATTAATTCTGAATACAAGATCAGAAAACCAATCTTTAAGTCACCCAAATTTCCCCTTTTCTATGAAGATTTTACGCAATTGTACTTCAAATGAAATTACAGAAAGAAAGAGCTTGCTATTCAAATATACGATGTCTTGAATACCAGCTAGGTAGTTACATGTTTCAGAGAATTATAAATAAACAATGACTAAATTGCATAGCAGCTTCGAAAAGTCATATAGATTTGTCACTCATACCAGTGCCAACAACAGAGTGAAATGTTTACAGTTTCATTTTCTACACAACAATGTCTTTGAATTTTTTTATCATGTACTATTTTCTAGAATATCACAAATCAAAATAAAATAGTTTCTATTAGATAAATTTCGTGTAGATGAGTATTTTTTATTTACAAGTATTGCAGAGCTCGATGCAGGATAAATAAAAGTTGCGACCTTGTCAAACGCAATTCAGAATTCAGTCATAAATTTGTTCAAATAATTTTGCTTGCAGAATAAGTAGGCATTCAAATTCTCAATTAAAATGTGAATATAACGGAATTATTCGAGATGGTACATTTTTACTTCGCTATTACCCATGCGAATGTACCATCATATCCCCTGGTGCGAAATTCACACATTTCAATTAACCCTACTACTCTACCCTACTACCACATTCACATTGACCAATATAAAAACCACCCGTGTAAAAAACATTGTTACATACATCGTGTTATAATATTTCTGTAACACACGCAATGATAGCAGACCTACTTTGATATTGAGTCACGCATTTAAACTCTCTCGAGTAATCATTGTAGTGTTGGCCTTACCCTGAGCCTATGCATTATATTGACGTATTGTGTGTTCGGCATAAATTACCGATTAATGAGCGTATTTCGTTCTGGTCACATAGACTGATGAATGTAATTGTATGCGTCGCATTTCTAGGGTTGCAACGACACACGCAATTCTACAAATCCTTACAATTACAATGTGGGGTTATTATTTATTTTATTTTACAGTCCTAAGTATTGCCTGAACGCATGATCCATATAAAGGGTACTTCAATTTTTTTTTGTATTGACGCACTTATTCCAAATATTTATTACACTATATACACCACATCTATTCTGTCTTCTGTAAAACATCTAAATATTGCCCAATAGTCACTGATGTTCATTGAACAATTAAAATCACAGTATACTCAAAGAAGCAAAACTCTGACTAAGCATATTAAGCAGAGTTTTTGATGAGCGGTACAATACTTTTTTTACGGTCACGAAATAAGGTATTAATTTTTATGAATTTTTATACAACTCCGTTCGGGCACCTAATAATAATTCGTTGGACAATGATGTCGCCTATATTTCGCGAATGAAATAAAACTCATTCTTATAACAATTTCCCAATGTAACAGTTAGTATAGGAGCTAGTAACAGCTATATATATATATATTTTGTTTTTATGTCATAGCCTGCGGATGTGTTGCCCGCTTTTAAGAGGTAAGGAAAAAGGAAAGGACTGACGACTGAAAAGAAGGAATGAACTGGGACGGGTGAGGAAAAGGAAACGGGCCTCCGGCTGTATAGTGATGTATCACCTGTTGATGAAGAATACAACTACGTACAATTACGTGCCCTAACAGGACATGGTCCCTTTAACAAGCATCTCTTTAACTTAGGTATCACTGACAGTCCGTTATGTAGAGCGTGCATGACGACTGAAGAAACGGCAGCCCACGTGATCATGGAATGCACGGCGGTTGCGGAGTACAGGGCAAGGCACATGGGTTGTCCTAGGTCCCTCCCTGAGGTTTTCGGCAGCCCACACAAGCTGCTTAGCTTTATGGAGGAGCTGGGATGGTTCCAGCTTTGACTGGCTACCCCTTCCTTTTCCTTTCACGCAAAATACGCGCTAGTCGTCGAGTTTGCGGAAAATGTGCCCGATTATTATTATTATATTATCACCTGTTGATGAGCTCCTGCCTGTCGGGGCGCAGCGCCAGCTTGATGTTGAGGCTCTCCTTGCGCGCCAGCTTGGCGGCGACGCGCTCGGACTCGCTGGCGCACTCGTCGCGGTACTCGCCCGCGCCCTCCCACGGCCGCGCGTTCTCCTTGTTCTCCAGCGCGTTGCCCATGCGCACCGGCCGGCTGCTGCGTGACCGAATGTATGCATTGTACTACAATAAATTGGTACTGCTGTCGTTTTATCACCCGTATTATGCTATTATTTGAGACCAATTTCTTATAGTTACGGCAGTACATGGAATTGCTATATTTTTAATACGGAGACAATTACGTGCAGAGTTAAAGAAAACCAAAAGGTTTGTACTCGAATTGTAAATCTTTGTTATAGTGAGACTTTTTATAAACATTTTAGTCACAAAGTATCATTATGGGCTAGGCTGTGATAAGTTGGTCGATAAAAGTGAATTATTCTTTTGAAAACAGACTAATAAATACCATGACAACATTACATACGTTTGATGAGTGAAATAATTTATATTACATAGTGCTATATTTATATTTAGTCATTCTTTCGTGCTATATTTAAACATTGATAATTCTACAAAATACGACACAGAGACAGACACACATAAATTCATAATATAATTGTTCTGTATGTTTAATATATTGCCTGTATTAAACAACATTTATATTGCAAATTCGTAGTATTTTAGACTTAGATTAAGGAGAAACCGTTGGCTAAAACAGAGTAAAGAGCGGCAATAAGCATAGTTGCTTTACTTTTAATAGAAAACTATGTAGATGTCAATTTAAAGAAGTAATTGCCATGCAGAAGATATACAATCCTAATCATAAAATAGGCAAATTATCCCATAGAAACATTTATATATTGAACAATATTGTATTCCCATTGTAGCATGAACTTAATTCTACTGAAAGAACTACGACATCGCATTCAATACATTTAAAGCGTTACGCTTTATATACATACATGCAAGACTGTGAACATTTATTGGACTCTGTCAAACAAACAACGATAGCATATTCGCGCTGGCGTCTATCTAGGTCGGATTACTAATTTGTGTCGTAATATCTATTGCTCCTATGCGCTGTATGTGTAGTGTACATTGCTATTGTTTGTGTGAATTAGTTACTGTCGCGAGTGATAAGCATGATGGGTAGTGTTGTATGACACTTGTACGTGAAGTTTGAAAATTGCCCGGTTCTATCCTGAGAGGACTTACATAGCCTATTAACACAGTACAACTCAACCATTTCCTCAATGTATACTAGAAAAAGTATACTTAAATGTTTTTCATTTATTGATAAGAGAAAGTTTTGAGGATTGTTGGAAGCATTTTTGTTTTTGTATAATATGCTTAATATAGCATTATATTCTTTGTAAATCTTAGCCAAAAAAAAAATCGAGTTGCACCGTGCGAGTATCGTCCAATACGTAATACGGAGTTGGCATAATTTCAAGCTTCAGTTAGGAGCGTTAATTCAGTAATTATCGAGTCACAAATGAGTCAGAAGCGTGCAATGCACGATGCATGGCGAAGGCGAAGCGGACCGTCGGGAGGTCGGTACGTGAGGGATGGTCGACAACACTGACATAACGAGAGAGGTGTTACCATATACGGATCCTCGGTTTCGGCGGCGGCCTTCTGCACGCCACCAAGTGATGGAATAAAACGAATTTCAAAATTAAACAACCAATTGCACACACATATACAATATAATTTCGACGAACAATTATGCACATGGCGTTAACGGTACAAAATTTGAATCATATTTATACATCCATCACGGGAAGCCGACGAATAAAAATGTAGGGCATTTTTTCACTTCTACGTCGTCATCGTGAAGCCATAGCGTTAGCTTTAAAAACTTTCCTACCAAATATATATGTATACAAACGTCAAAAATATGTTTCTTGACTGTGATTTTAAACCATTATGAACAATAGATTATTTCAATAATAAGGTTGTCCAGCGTGTGGGTGTATACTGACTTGAAGCTGGCGTGGTGGTGGTCCTGGCGCGGCGCGAGCGGGGTGGCGAGCGGCGTGGGCGCGGGCGAGGCGGCCTGCGCGGGCCGCTTCTTGAGCGCCGACTTGAGCGGCACCGCGTTAAATATCGGCTCCTTCGGCGGGATCTCCTCCACGCGCGTCGTGTCCGCCGCCGGCTCCGCCTCGTCGTCCTCCTGCTCGTCTTCGTCTTCCGCTGCGGACGTTCGTTTATGTAGCATCATATTATAGGGTTTCACATGATATAATGTTATATGAATATTTCCCGAAAAATCATCATCATCATCAGCCCATATATGTTTTAGGAAACAGGTCTCCAATCAGGGTTCCGAATCAAATTTAACGTGTACAATTGGAACTTAAAAATGTTGCCGATCTCAACAGATAATCTCTAAGATTAACGGAAACAAAATCGAAGGAACGCGATAAAGCTATGAGACGGTCGTAGACGGATATGTTAAAAGAATGCAGAGTTTTATCTAATCAGTCCGATTACGTTTAGCAGGCCGGAAACATTCTTGTTAAACATACCAAAATACATCATTAGTCACTATGCTCACCCAGACGAAAAGGATTTACATTATGAACATTCCATCCATATTTGGCAGTTCTCACAACAAGCCTTGTTACGTATTTTTGTACCAAATTAGCTTTCTAATTGTACTTTATATGTGATTAACAATATAAACATTCTAAACTATTAATCTAACATCACTTCACTTCACTTCAAGTTGGTATTTAGGATGACTGTGATCATCTATGGCAATGCACAATACTTGTATAAGGCACTGACTGCTTATAAAATATCTATGAAATATGAAAGTTTTTTTAAACGTTTTGCAATTACAGAAATAATTATTAGGATATCTTTCCAACTACCGTACCGTTCACAATTTCCCTGATGGAGCCTACCACGGCATACTCACAATCGGACAGCGTGTGCGTCGCGGGGTGCGCGTGGTGGTGGCGCGTGGGGCTCGGCGAGCTGAACATCGGCGGCGGCGGTATCGGCCCGATCTCCGACACCGCGATGGGCGGCTCCGGCAGCTCCGACAGCATCAGCTGCTCCTCCGCGCCGCCGTCCGCGCTGTCGCTGCCGCCGCCGTAGCCCACTGGAAACGACGCCGACGCGTTCTTGTAATGTCTCAAAAGCCAAGCCCAAGAGTATTCTATACATTTTATGCATGGTTTAACGATTCAAAAGCGATTTATTTATGTATAGTCTATACTAAAATAATACTAACTAGCGAATTGTGCAAATCATGTTTTCGAAATAGCACCACTGTTTGAACACTTTTCGTGCAAATAAATTGATTTAATTTCAATATAAAGCTGAATAGTTAACTTGTTTGAACACAATAACGTAACGGATTTCCAATAACGATAATATACGTGATCCCTAAGTGCTATAGGCACTGCGTTACACTCGGGAATAGCTGAGGTTTGTGGACCTTTAGTACTACCTAGGCGAGGCTGACCGATAGCTATTTATAATTTAATCAATGAAGGCCTATTTAAATATTAAATGACATGTCTTTCCGGTATTGCTATTGATTTGTTTAAATGTTGTCACCGTCAGCTACATTAATAATATAAATACTCGCAAAATAAATTTGACAAAGCTACTCATGAATAGTAGATGAAGTTTTTGCGTCGTAATTACAACTTTACTGTTTTTAATTTAAAATATTCAAACCCACGCAAAAACGTTTAACCCAAATCCCTAAAATGAAAGCCACTCAAATCAGTTCGCTAAAATTGTGCTCATTTCTAACTTTCATGAAAATATTTAAAAGTAAAATGCGTCATGTCTTTTATAAAACTTTCATCCGCGATATTGTGTGGGCACATTTTTATTTAAAAAGCAAGAATATATTTCTAGGATCCAGATTGATTCTTGAAACATCTGGATCAATTAGCCTATAAATAAGTACTCGTACATATCTTTCATTGCGCTATGAAACGAAAAAATAAATAAATAAGTACCTAAAGTTAACACATTTAGTTTCGCATAATAAAATTATTATTGAAGTGAATTCGTATACAGTTGATACAATTAAGGCACGTTACCAAATACATACGTAAACGTGTACTTAAGATGTAGAAAGACTAAAACAAAATAACAAGAAAATATTCGAGAACGTTATTACACGTTACTAAGAGACCTTGGAGACGTGCCAGGATTCATCACTGCTTATTACCTTACTTAGGAGGCACATTAATCCCGGGCCTAAATTGAATTTTTCCTAGACCTTGAAAGTAATTAGACCAGTTAAGGACATGTGAGAGATATATAACGGTCGCTTTATGAACAAAAAAAAGGTTTTTTAGGTAAAAGCTTTAACAAATTTTTGCAATATTTTAATATTTAATTAAAATAAGTAGGTACAGTGTAATATTTAATTCAGAAGCATACAGCATAAGGTAGGTAGGTACATTCCTCACTGATTACCTTAAAAGAGTAGATATAATTATTAAGTAGTCATGACTAATGACTCACCTTCCCCTTGATAACATATCCGTCTCGGAAGCTTGCCGGCCGTCAGAGAGTTTGGTCTCTCCGGTCTTACTAGCTCACCTCCATTTTCCAATTTGTCTTTCTTTGGTTCTGTAAAAAATTCAATATGTCACATAACTCGTTTTAAGCGACTAGTTCCCCTATTGACCTATTTAAACATTTTCCTAAACAGTTCGCAACATTCCGCATATTTGCCAGAAGTCGTATTTGTATTTACGAACATTCATGTGCGCTTACTGGCATTCCATTCCAGTTTAATTGACGTTTACAACGCTTCTATATAAAAATAGTTTGCTTTCATGCGACAACTGGAATGAGTGAAGAACGTCGTTAACGTGTTTCTCGTACGGTGTCTAAGAATAGGCGATAGTCAAATGACGGTTTCTGTTGTAAAACGCGGCTCTCATTCATTGCTGGCGCCGCGACTGTGCGACCTTGTCAGCTTTGAATATTATAAATAACTGACGCATCCTGACTGAGCAGCGACTGTTCGTATCCGGAGGATTCGAAACAGGACATTGATCTGCTAAATGAATAGGAACTTATTTAGCCACTAGCTTTTCGCCCGCGGCTTCGCCCGCGTAGAATTCGCTTATATCGCGCGACATGGTAAGGATTATTTTCTTCGCATTTGAAAAGTATGGTTTGTTCTTTCCCACGTTTAGCTCCATCTTCATACCAAGTTTCATCAAAATCGGTTTGACAATAACGAACTTTCATACAAACTTTCATCCCCTCTTTCAACCCTTTCTACCCTTTTTTTCGCGATAAAAAGTATCCTATGTCCTTTCCCAAGTTCAGTTCTATCTTCATACCAAATTTTATCAAAATCGAATCAGTGGTTTAGGCGTGAAAGCGTAACAGACAGACAGACAGACAGAGTTACTTTCGCATTTATAATATTAGTAGGGATAGTAGGGATTAAACAATAAAATATATGAAGCTAACTAAACAAAACATTATTTGTATCATCACTCATTTGTATACTTTCACTCAAAACATTTTCTACTTCAATGCGAATTGACTTAACATTGCTGAATGGAGCAATACGAAATAGCCTGGCATCAACAAGTTATTTATCTATTTTGCGACCCACTATGTATATTTTGTTGCATAAACCAATATGTCGACACAAACATTACACTAGAATTTATTAGCAGTACGAATACTAAAGTTTCGGCATGAATTTTACCTTCATGATAAAAACGCTACTTGCGAATAAATAACTAGCGGCTCGTATAACCTTCAGGCTTCAGACGTATTCTAATCGCATATAGAAAGGTCAACAAGGAGAGTGGTTATAAGGTCAAACTATTCATTATCATCAATTGTTTAACTTGAAGTTACCATAAGGATCCGAGTTTACCAAGCATATTTCATTTGAATACAATATATAAATAAATAGGAGAAAACGTCGTTACTTCTGGCCGCATTTGAGAGGATGGAGATAAAACGATGTGCCGTTTTGACAGGCTAAGAGGGAGAGAGTACTTGAGATCCGATTGCGATCGATGCGGCCGCCCTTGGCCAAGCCACCCTCATCCGAGGACATCGAACGCTGCAGCATTATGTAACACTGTCAAGACTAGTGTTCCACTGTGTTAACTTTGTTTATTATAAACAGTTTAAAATCTAAATCAAATAGAATCAAATTGTAGGCATATTCGAATAATGGATATTCTATAATTTAATGCTATTTATAAAATTAAAACGCATAAAACATAAACGAAAAATTGTCGCTTAGTGCCAATCACGGGTACGTAACTCGTTATTCCATCATTGATACAGGAAACAGAAAAAGTTTCAAACAACTTTATTGGACGAATATTACAGAAGCTTTCTCGTTACAAAAGCAGGAAACGATAACGCCAATGTCAATTCATCAACTCCGAAGGCCACAAACAACGAGTTACCGTGACGTAATTACCGAAATATGCCAATGGCACGAAATATAGGCTAGATCTCATCCAGCAATAGATATAAACAATGTCAAGAGTACACATCTTGCTAATGTGCTCGCACCGTACAAGTTTATCTCGTCGCCACACCATCGGCGTGATCGAATTTACATAATGATGAGTATTCATGTTTGGACGCATTGATTTTCTCTATATTTTTGTTTATATTATCAAGGTTATGAATTTTTTAAAGCTATTGAATGTTGCTATGAATTAAATGAACAAACGAAATGCGTCCTCATATCCTTTTTTAAAATACAATATATTTTTAAAATAACGTAGGTATTTATTAATCAACTAGCTGTTCCCCCGGCTTCGGCCGTGGTACACGTGGTACACTATGTCACTCAGTGAAGTAGCAACTTTCTAATGGTGAAAGAATTTTAGAAATCAGTCCAGTAGTTTTTGAGTTTATCGATTAAAAACAAACAAACAAAAATACAAATTCTTCCTTTTTATAATATTAGTGTAGATATCGAAAATTTATTATTTGATAGTATTTTGTAATTTTTAATCTTAAAAAATGGTAATAAAATAAATACAACAAATAAAATTTAAACCAAATAGACATAACTAGGTCGACACTGTCCAAGCGTGGAATTTATCCAACGATGTTAAAAGACGCTGTGTCGAAGGGTACGTGGGCGTAGCCCGACGTGAGCGGCTCCGAGTAATCATTTATTTTTTAATAGTCACAAAAAATTCGCACTCACTCTTTTTTATATTCATTAGAATACTCGTATTATAATTGACATCTATATTTATTTATGTTAAACACATAACATGTTATTAAAACACAACGAACTCCTTTATTTTTTATATTCTGTATCTACCAGCGCCGTCCTCAAAATGGTCAGTGACACTTCCCACCTAACCTTCGTTTATCACGGCATATTTTTTTATGTTCATTTAAAAAAGAAAAAACTCATATTCGGAGTCATTGTTTAGCCATTGTAAAAAGACATTTAGAAAATGAGACTAGCATTATAAATGCTATTGTTCTTCACGATATTAATATTGCGCTTTTAAATAAGCACACTACAATAAGAACATCAAAACCTTATTCTAGGTTATTGTAGTGACAACAAAAGGCATTAATAGAGCGTTTATATCGAGAGCAGCAGAGGCAGACTCGGAAGCTCGATGCTGGGTCAAGGGCGCAGTGGCCGCGACCGGCGGCCCTCTCGCCAGTACCCAACATTCCCTGAATTATTTCACTCAACTATGTCCTTTGTACAGCCTCTGCTTGAATTTCAATTATGTTCTCAAAGTGAACATTAATATCGTACCCGTAAAATTAAAATAGGTTTGCTCTATAGTACTGTAATAGCTTTTAAATCATTATTTTAACATGAATAGGTCACCTCTATTTCAACAGTTTATAAACGATATATCTACCGATGATATATTTTTTGCAGTGCGTTAGTTTAATTGAATGAAAATCGATTAGAAAAGATTATATATTGTTGAATAATGTGTATGGAATGTATTTGAATCAAGTGTGCATTTATAATGGCGTATTGCGTGTTTAGCATAGACGGCACACCTCGTAAGTATGGGTACGTCGCAAATAGTTTTACGAGGTCAATCCGTGTCTCCTTTGCTTGATATTTGTCTAACAAATACCGCATGAAATAAAATAATTCTATTATTATAAACCGCGCCTCTATTTCAAGTTTTGTGAGAGCTTTTGAAACTTTCCAATGTATTTAAAAGGCTTTTAATATTAAATGGCATACGAAGCTAGTTGAACGAACGGTGAATGAGAATTTATGATACGAACATGAAGCTAAAGTTTTGAAAGGTATATGCGGTGAGGGTGTGGGTGGGCCTCACGCCTGAGGTTCTGAACATGAATAATATGTTATTGCAGTATACGCATATCACAGACACTTATACATTATATACCAATTATTCAAAACACATTGTTAGTCATGTTCTGCGTAATCAAATATCATGAATTCAACAATTATTATCATTATTTATCAATAATTTGGGCGCATAATTTAACTTTATTACTTCATGAAAATGACGATGGGAATATAATAAGAAGAAGAGAGTAATTTTTGTGGATTATTTTGTGAACAACTTGAGTTTCTAGATAAACATGCGAGTAAATGTTTTCTAAAGTATTTAAAAGACTGTCTATTTTAATGCATAGAAGTGACATGTAATAACTTTTATGAGCTACAGGTGAATAACCACTAATGAGATTTGAATGAAGAGTGGAGTGCAGCACAAGTGCATACGTGCATCATGGTGACGGTGATGGGTACCATTGGTGCGCGCGAAGAGCGTGAGGTTAGAGGAGTGTCTGGGCACGGGGGACTTGCGGCGCACGTAGTAGTGGTCGTGCCGCTGCGGCGGCGGCGGAGGAACGAACGGGGGCGGCGGCGGCAGGCGCGTAGGCCTCCGCCTCGCGCCGCCCGCGAAGGCATCCATGGCGGCGAGCGTCCCGACGTCGCTCATGCTCGCGTCGCGCTCACGGCTGGAAGACTGCGGCCGACGGCGGATCGTTACCCCGCGCCCTCCCCGTCCTCGGTACTAGCACGGCTCCGCGCGCGCTCTTCGATCGCCGCCCGCCCTGCGCGCTCTAACCGCCCACGCGTCGCCGAGCTTTGTTTTGCATTTTTAATTTAACGCCATTCATCTCGCGCTTGTGTTAACGGGAACCAAAAAAAACTAGCAACGGTATACTTATCAGAGTTCAGTGAACTGTATTCACTTGTATATGAACTTAATACTCGATTCAGTCTCACACGACGCTCAAGTTCTTCTCTTCACATTCAGTTCTTCAATAAAAAAGGGAATAGGAAATGAATCTTCTTCATTAGACCAATATACTTCATGTTTAGTCCCAAAGGATAAAATGACTTTTATAAGTCAATTAGGGTTCATAAGGAAAAGGAAACTTATATTACAAATTATAACAAAATTTTCCCGAAGAAAAGATTTAAGAAGAAAGAGAAGTTTTTAAGTCGTTATACGATTATTCCTTTCAGTATGGAATTTATAAGTATATGCTTAGATCAATGACCCGGATTTCGTCCTTGAGAAACTTTGTAGGATATTCAAAGAGCATCGCTATACGTTCAACATGAAGACTAAATCAAGCGCCGTTATTCCTCTTTACCATTTTATCTTATTGTCTGTATGTGCGTCGACTGAGCCATACAAAATTAGCAACATTCCACGCATTTCTTTACGGAGTTTAATTGAAATACTCAGACTTAAAACGACTTAAGGAGATTTTAAAGATTATTATTTGATATTCTGTAAAAAAAATTGTTGCACGTAGTTACGTATAATGAAAATTGATTTGATATAGTAATGTGAAAGTGGAATGACTAGTCATTTATTGGCCTTCTACTAGCTACCGCAAAATATGATATCTCTCAATATACCTCGAAATGAAGTTCCTAGATAAGAAGTTTAACAAAATAAGTGTTTTAAATCGATAGCCTACAAAATATGCAATTTGCAGGGTATCTCTCGAGGATCATTAAAAGATATTACAAATTCAACTATTACATCAAAACACGGAATGGACACTGAACTTAAAGAATGAGAAATAAATATTACATACCATCGGATATCGCTGAGCCAATTTATTGCATCGACTTTTAACTTATTTTATGTATGTATTAATCTACGCATCTTTAAAATAATAAAACCAATTGGGTCATGCAGTCTGAACGAAAAAGGGCACTTGTATCAAACCGAAGTAAACAAAGTGGCGTGCACTTTATTTCGGGATGTTCATTCACGCTGCAATTAATTTTCGTGAACAATTAATATTCTCGATATGTGTGAAACTGTTATTTCGATACAGTTATGAGCGCACACACATGTGCAATATGATTAATAATAATTGTAAACACAGGAATAAGCGTCATCCTCCCACGCGTTATGATATCTACTCCCACATCTGCAGCCATAATGTGACGTCAGGAGATAGCCAAGTGCAATCATGATTAACTCCAATATTATTCACGTCATATAACCAGTACATTGCATGCAAGTTCAACATCATGCAGTGCTATTATCGCATATATAAAAATTATCTACATTTAGTACACACTTAAGAAAATTGAGAGTTAGTAGTAGTTAAAAGATGAGTTTCACATAAAGATGATATCAGAAGTGTAGTTTATATTCATATTTGTGTAATGTTCACTTAAATATTTATTTTAATATAATTTTCTTAAAATAAATAGCGTATTACCGATTATCTCAAAAACAAAAGTTTCTAAATTCGGCTATGTTTTTTGGTTTTGTTACTCTATATCCTCTATATATTGGGTTATCAACCGATTGACGTGATATTTTTGTGTTTGATAGGAAATTGTTTTCAATAAGTCCCATTTTAGAATATGGAGTGATACTTCCCATCCAAGCAACGTTGATTTTTTTGCAGAAACTTTTCATATGTACTTGGTTTTTGAACAATAAACAAATTTGATACGTTATTGTAGTATTAGGATATTCCATAAACTGCTTCTGTTGGTTAGGTTAGTGAGGTTAATAAATATAATGTTTCAATTAAAAACATTGTTAATGTAACCTAAATTTCTCATTTAGCAAAGACTAGCTTGGACTTGCAAAAAAGACGGGTCATAAACTATTTAAATAAATTAATGCTTTATATCAACGATAAAAAATTATTCGACAGTTATTTTGACGCCCGAGTATAAATAACGTCTCACATTTTGCCCATAGCAATCTTAGTGTTGTAATTTGTGAGAGTGACGCAAGCAAACAATAGCTAAACAGAAAGTCGCAGATATAATCAATTACTATGATGTGAAAGTGCGTTAGATGGAAACATTTTAACGTCGCGCGCTATTTGTTTTTGTGCATAACTTTGTAACGATCTAGATATAAAATACACAGAACACTACCAGCTCTGTTCGCTTGCAAGTCACGTCGCCATCGCGTAATTAGCAGATAAGTCCACATTATTCGAATATACAAGTATAATTATAAATATTCTTACTAGTAAACAAAAATTGATGCCTACTATCTACTTACACGGCGCTATAAGCTATATTATACAGATTTAAATATTCATACTCAAATCTCTTTTTATAGGTTGTAGCATAGTATAATTTTTTCTATGAAATATTTTGTGCTGCTTCATAATACGATATATTTTATTTTTATACTCCAATCGATCGTCCTAGATATTCTCGCAAGTGTTGCTTTTTTCGTTGGTCACGAGTATTTGCGAAAGTTCATTTAAATATGTAAAAGTAATGAAAATTTTGTTTAATTTATAACAAAGAAAACCTAAGTGTAATAAAACCTAAAAAGAAAGCAAAATATGGCTTTATAAATTGGTTTAAAATTTTATTGAAAAAATACAATCAAACAGAATGGTTGAATAAGGTTTAAAAACGGCTATTCTAGTTGTACGGTTTTATCTAAGCATACAAAATAAAACGCAACAATTTTTGCATGGTGTGTATAATGCTCTGATTTGCATGCATAAAACTTACGCACCTCTCAAGCAAGCACAGCCCATGATGTAACCCATCATGGACAGGCGTGCTGCGGGCGGCCGAGGCGGCGGCACGCGCCTGCCGCGCGGAGGCGCTCGCGACACCGCGCCCGCACTCGACAACCGCTTATTACTTTACCATCCGTTTAAAACGCACGTCACCGTACTCAAACTCTTAGTTTTCCTAAATTCCTCTTCAACTGCGTTAATCGCAGACGCGGTTGTATAATATATTGTATATAAACGTAAACCGCATCTATATCTAAGTATTTCACAGTTCGTTTGAGCAAGATAAATTCCAGGCACTGGATGACATGGTTATAATTAATTAATTGAATCTAAATAAGGGTGGCTTTACTTTAATACAAGTAGTTCGACTGAAGGTACATAACTACAGTTGTGGGACCTCATCGCCGGTGCAACGGGCGCGATCGCGTGCTGAGGCCGGTGTGGATCGATATCGCCCGCAAAGTTCGCGCCTAACGACCCCAAGTCACATACGGTTTTTATTTTTAACAGACATCATATTTAATCAGATTACCGAACATATTTTAAGGTTAAAATTAAAACGGTTCGTCATACGTTTGCGCTACGTAATATAACCAATCGTTTTCGTAATTACGACAGGAATTTCATTGTTATTCAAATCCTAATTTCAACGATTGAAGTAGCACCTCGCGGAAGACGGTCCAATCAAATCTAACAAACAATAGAAAATCGTAGAAACTAAAAATGCAATATGTTAATTGCGCGAGTTCAATAGTCTTTAGCACATGAGTGTAATGAATAGTCATAGGGGCTAGTCGAGTAGTCGATGCGTGTTTTCGATCGAGTGAGGTTAGGGCAGTGGAGTAGCCGCGGGCTGGCTGGTAGCGGGCGGGCGCGGGCGCGGGCGGGCCAGCACTGAGGCGCGCGCCTCTCGACACCGCCCCCGCAGCCCGCACCTTCGATCTAGACTTAGGGCATGTTCCCACTAGGTTGACTGCCTTTATGTTACCAGTGCAAACCTATTACAACATTTATGGCTCTTGGTGTGGAGATGCTATCACCTTAAAGGTTATGACCGTCCTTGGCTACCAGCCTCTAAGTACAATACTCCATAAAGCTTTTCCATAAGATAGTTTATGAATAGAAATAATATATCAACGAGTCTTATAACATTATTCCTTCTGCTCAATAATTATTGCTAGTTTAATAATTTTGGTTAAAAATTTCTGAACCTTTTTGGACATTATATAGAATTCATTTCAGGTTTCAGTGTGAACGCGTCAGCTGTTACTTATCAAATTGAAATTCTGAAATCTCCAAGGATTACGTGAATACATATACCTATTTTTAACCCATATAACTTTTATAAATACATACTAACAATAAGTCACCCTTACAACTTTTAATTGAATAAATAAACAATACGTAAATAAATTAAATTGCTACAAAGATAAACAAATACATAATATGTTTTGATAAACATATTATAAACAAATATATAATTAATTTAAATAGCTAATCAATACGCAATATTATTGTTATAAATGATTAAATACAGGTCACATTTCAGCACTGCGGCACTGACAGGAGAGGGTCAACGCTCGGCGCCCGTCCTGCCAGGAAACCACTAATTCCCGCCACACGACGCTTTTCTCCGCTTCGTGAATGCTTACCACGTTCCTATCTTTTTACCATTCCAGTCAAGTAACAGACGATGTCTGCTTTATTGAAGACTCTCGTGAGATGAGTCGAATACCATCAAAACCCACATAAAACAATATATAATAATAAAGTGTTTATTGTTATTTCCGACTACTGATGAATTTTTTAAAATTACTCGCACAAATCGAATCTCTGTTCGAAAGCGAATCCAATGCGGAAGATCGTATTAACAATGAGGAAAACTTTACGTTATTCTTTACAAATGAACTATGTTTTGTGGTCTATGACGTAAATGAAAGATAACACGAAGAACTAACACATAACTAACAATAAGATATCAATCACCGTATTTAACTAACGAGACACAAGCTCCGATATCGATGCAGAGATAACAATTATAATTATTAAGCAGGCAGAAATTTCGTTTATATTGCATTCGTTAATTTATTCGTCGCGTAATTCAATTTTGATTATTTCATATTTCATTTGATAGTTTATGTCAATCGCCTGACTTTAATGGTTTTGATAGTCTATACTTTCAATAATGCTTTAATTATCACTACATAAACAATTTCTCTGCCCCTATATCCTAAATCTTTTAAACTACCCAACGGATTTTGCTGGTATTTTTTTTTAATAAATACAGTGATTCAAGAGGAAAGTTTATATGTATAATAACATCTATTAAACTACTCCGAAATTACCGCGTGCGAAGCCGCGGGCAAAAGCTAGTACACGTTTAAATTTATTTTCAATTGTGTTGGTGACTGCTAGCGCCGGCTGTTAATTTTATAGTATATGTAAACAGTTGTGATGTTTATATGCACATAACGTATACTTTATTTCATTGTATAATAGAGAAAGAAAATAAAAATCTAACGCATCTCAGTTCCGTAGATTTTACTTTAACTTGTGCACATTGTGCACATTTGATTGTTATTTTTGTTGAAAATTATAAAATTTATACACCAAAGTATTTAAGCTATTTAAAAAATTACTTCAGTTGAAGTGATTAGAAAGTACTATATATAGGTTATAGATAATCATTAATTCTCAAATACGTTACTTTTCTTGTTTTCATTCTGTATCAATAAACACTACATAATTTTCATTATAAGTAAAAATTAGTCACTGGGTACACTTAGAACCTTAAAAATTATAAAGCAAATATAAATTGGTGCCGATAAATTTCAATGACCCGAGTGTCAAATTAATTAATGCTACTACTTATATTCGCCGTTCGCCATTCATTCGTAACAAGTAGTCCAGTGACCTATATAATTTTGACACATGAATCTTTAATAACTATCTGACTCTGTCTGTTGTATGATTTAAATTACTTTTCCCGAAGAGAACCCAATAATATAATGCATATTGCATTATTTCGTGTATTATGAATTATTTCACTCATCAGAACTATATTCTATTATTTACGGTCAATATGATTTTAAGAGCAGGGCGAGCACATATTGTGATGACACAAATCGAACATCCACGTTGGTATGGGATGATTCCTCATACTTGCGCTTCTTTCTTTAATTTGGGACTAGATGGCGTTGACACCAAAAGCTCATCAATATAAAAAAATAACATAACATAATAAATATTACAATTTACATATAACGATGCGTTTTAACAAGTGCTTAAATAATAAAACGTTTATTTATCTATCGGTATGGAACAGCCGAATAATCGCAACAGTAGTGACCGCTATGTCTCACGCTGTCTTTTCAAGGCAAATTGTGCAAGAAGACCTTCATTAAGATTCTGCGCTAAGTAAACGTGTTGTGCGCCTGGAAGTCGAATAGCTTTTACTTGCCATTTTAACTTCCTATACTATTTATACGACTACCGTTTGATAATTACGATTACTCTAGACCATTTTAATATTAAATCATCTTTCAACTATCGTCAAATATAAAAGATAAGATTCAAAGGATTAGGAAATATTTAGATACACACTTTAAATAGATTGGGAGTATGGGAAGATACTACAATATGTATAAATTACGTTAAATATATTCATTTCATTTTCGAAACTAACGTGATGACGTTAAGCAAACAAAAAAATAAGACGAAATTTTATGGTTTCTAATTATACAAATATTTGTTACGAGCACACCATATAATCAGCATAATAATTACTTAACCTCTCCTTAACTGCATTGTAGTTTGAATATCATGGTATACTTTCACTCACAACACTAATGTGACACGCGCTGCTATGAATTGAAGTGACCCTTACGCACGAACACTCAAACTGAACTAAATTCTGACACGTTGTCAGTTATGATTAATATTTCACCATTGAACAACAAAGTTTATAAAGGGAATAAAACATTGAAAAACTATACATTATAATGGTGCTTTTACACAATCAAGCGAAAAGCGAGGCAATAAGCAAAGCGAACAACAAACACATAAACGTGCACGTTAACATTGCACTCGCGATTCGCCTTGAGATTCGCGTAGTCTAACTTACGCGCCGGGGCCTTTTTTATATGAGAGTGGGCACGAGCATGTAGATCACCTGGTAAGGTGTCCGAATCCATCGCCCTTAGGCATCTACAGAGGCCTCTCAAGAAGTGTTGCTAGCTTAAATATAATACCATCATCATCAACCCATATTTGTTTCCCCAGTTGGAACACAGGCCTCCTATGGATAAAGACCAAATCTACCGCGGTGGCCGAGTGCAGGTTGGCAGATGTCACATAGCGCAAATAAACTGAAAAATCAATTTATTTTCTACACGCTCGCCCACTGTCGAACATCTGACTTTTCGTTTCAAGTCCGAGGTTCTCGCCACTGAGCCAGTAGTGCTCAATGTAATGTAATAAAATAGCGATAATAATATAATGAATCAAGACGAGTACGTACCAATGACATTATTGTTCTGATGGTGGTGGTGCGCGGCGGCGGCGGCGGCGACGGCGGCCGCGAGCGCCGCCTGCTGCTGCGCGAGCTGCGACGCGAGCTGCGCCTGCAGCGCCGCGTGCATGCCCGTCAGCCGCTCCGACATCTGCGTCGCTTGCTCCGCCGCGCGGTTGCTCTCGTATTCCTGCTCTTCGTCTGGTACGGGGAATTCGTGGCAGATGTGGGTTTATCGAACTCACTTATTGTTCTCAGTTCGTGTAGTTTTAACTCAAGTCAAATTAAAAATTTGGGAAAGTATGATATAATTTGTTGTACGTACATAATATTAATTTACACACTCGCACACAAACAACCACACATTCACACAAGTAATTTTAAAATATATCATAAGTAATATTATTGATTTTATTATTCCGTGATCCAAATATAGAAAAGATCAGCTGCTTAGTATGGTAATTGTCGTGGGAGGCCCATAACAGACAAAAACACAAACACGTCACCCAGATAACTGTATACGACATGAAATATATCAGTGAAGAAAGCAAACGCGGGGAATCGAACCGAACGAGAATAGATAATGTGTGTCGTCTTTTCAAAAATAAAATGAGCTACGATAATCTAGGTAAATTAAATATGAATTCCTGTTTGCTTTGATCACGGAAAAATGCGTGAGTTACTGGACCTATATCGTGAATACTGTATCGTAGTATTTGTTATTATCATGAGAATTTTTTTATAAATAAAAAGAAATTTTTAAAATTAATGAAATCACACAAATCGAGAAAAAATAATTGACAGTTTGCGCAAACAGGTACAACGGCTGTCGGATTAGTTAGTAAATAATTTCAACTGGAACCCCTTCTTGAATTATACAAAAATATATGTTGAGATAAACGAGATATGGTACACAATATGATTTAATACATTCCATAAATTTGATTGTCGACAGTTAAATTTTTATCGAGGTGATGTTCAAATAAGAATAATTCTTACGACCTTTTAAATATTTCATAGATATTCGACTACGAAGAATATACATATTTATTTATTTATTAATGGATTTGTCAGGCAACTTAGGGCTATATTAAATAAATAAATTATTATAATTAGCTACCATAGAATAACATAATAAGTGTGCTTGACATTTTCTATCACAATACTATAAATATAAATATAATTCCAATTTAACCATGTAATTAACATGGCCGCACTCGATCAGGATAAATAAAATCACATTATTTCCTGCCGCATAGCGATACGTGCATAGTTAACTAGTTGCTTTATTATTTTATTACTTGTATGAGCATAACTAGTTACGCAATTGAAATAGAAAGCATAAATCACGTCAGTTAAACATAACGCCTCCGTCTCATAAGGTTACGCAATATGATTCTGGACTATTAGACGAGTGCCGAACTTTTAAATTGTTATACGTAAGTTAAAGCTGTTAAGCCGATAAACCGATCGCCAAGTTTCATAAAACTACTAACTCGATAATAGTTATTTCTGTGAATAATAGGGTAGGTGAGCGACCTACTTCCTTAAACTATTCAACAATGTAAATATGCCTCATTTTCCAATAGTAGAAATTAAATGTTCTTTTCCTTTATTTTATCTACGTCGCTTAGTTATCTAGTAATTAATATACACTCGACTTAATACTAGATATAAATATCTCGTATTATATAAGTAGTTTTTGTATAAAATTTATGTGTCATCCTAATGTGATTTCAAGTGTGAGGTATATATAGTAATTGTTGCTTCTATGATACAATACCTAAGTATTATTGTCCATGGCGATCTTTTCTATATAAGTCTATAGTCTATACTATAGACGAAAGTGAGCTATGAGAACTCAAGAGCCAGTCAATAAATTTTTACTTTGCAATTATATTCAGTTTTAGTACTATATTTAAGACACTTACTGCCCTCTGGTACGGGAGTGACTGGACTTTCAGGCAAAAGGATACCTTTTTGAACTAATTCTTCTCTATTGGCTCGGACGGATATCTTTCTTTCTAAAGCTGTAAAACAAATAAATATTAATGATTACGCCTCATTCGTAATAATAAATACATTACTATTCTACGGTATTCCATAAACACATTTACGGTTTATTATTTATGTAGTACATATTTATATTCAAACGACAAGTTACTTTGCGGTGTAGCGTTACTCCGGAGAACGTTGATTGATTAGTAATAAATAAACAGAACTCAAAGTTCACATTGTAGACCATAATTAATTGTGTCTGTGTTTACCCATTAGCTATATTTTTTTTATTCCGCTAAACTAGTATAAAGCTACATGAACTATATTGTAATCCGTGAAGAATATGAGGAAATTATATATTATGCTCGTTTCTACGAATTAATATTTTTCCGTCATCACAACATAATACGTTAATGCTAATTTTAAGAACAAAGTGTTCACATGGTACAGAATTTAGGGTACCCCTTGTATATAATAACATGCTAGAATTACAAAATTGTAGTGACAGTTAGGACAATAAAAATGTATACTTTGGTCAAATTGAATATAATGCACAGGTCAAATCAAATCGAACCCCTTTAGCTGTTAAATACAAAACAATAAGCAAGATAAGGATCCGATTTTATTTTTAATAAAAGCATACTATGTCTTCGAGATGCATTAAAAGTTTTATATCATATCACGTTATACGTTTACTCGCTCGCTGAGTAGTCCAAGAAAGATGCAATCGAATTGAATACATTTATATACCTTTTTAATAAAACATCTTGATTATAGAAAAATTAACAGATTTTTTGTTGTTATCGTCCATTAAGTTAATTATTGTTACATCGATCTAGCTCTGAATTACTATTTTCACGTTTTATGTCTTGATGATTTGTCTTTACCCAGACAATAAATCTGATTTTTTTCAAACATGTTGACATGTCAGACTATAATATTTTTTTAATATGCTTTATCCATTATCGGAAATCTAATTTCACTTCAGCCACCGGAAGCTCCTCTACATACCCGCATGCACAATTGATACATTAAAATTGCTTTAAGTCAACAAGTTATTAATAAATCTCAACTCATCAAATAATACCTAAGAGTTGTGTTTGCACTCGTAAAATAATAACTAGATATCTCGCAGGAGTAGTAGAGGTGTACTTACTTCTAGATGCAGCTTCGAATTTCTCCGATTTCTTTTTCCGTTTCCACTTCCACGGTTTGAATAGTCTACCAAATGCTGAGAATTTTGACTTGGTCCGCTCTGCGGGTGGTGTGCGCGCACCGGAACCCAGGCTATTTGTTCGAACCGCCGAGCCATTTTGTTTCTTGGCTGTAAATAAAGAGAAAGTTACGAATTTAGCAATTGTTTGGAAACAAAAACTAAAGCTTTCGAAGGTAACTCGTAGATCTTTTAACGGTGAATCGGCAAAAACAGAGGTAACGATTAACCTATCACGTTTTCATAACTGCAGATAGGACCTTCACGATTCTAATAATATTAAATCTGTGATGTACACACACAAAAGCACGCATTCAGAAACGTAGCCGGTGCTTGCGGCCGATAGTTCAATACTACACACATCGACATAATCAATGGCCCCATTACATCGAGTCTATTGTTAAGATTGTCCGCGCCCATCACAATACTGTCAGCGAACGAGATACGTACTTTGCAGCCCGTAGTTGATAGCGTTCACTCAAAGACCACTTTCTTATCTTTTGTACATAATTCATATTGTTTGCGTGTGCACCCACCATGAAAGATTGTAATCCTCTCCTATCTTTGGTAAATAACCTCTCTTAAAATAAAACATGATTGCTCTTATCATCTTACTTTACGTCTATATACCTTGACCGAAAAATCTTATTTTAAGGTAAATTATCTACACTAGCATAGCTAATTGTTTAGAAATATCGCAAATACTTTATTTCATCTTTACAAGTATTTACACTAGAGAATATTGTTCTCATTGAAACACGTGATTTATGTGATTCTTTAATATTAACGTAAGTTTTAAAATAATATGATCAATCCCAAATGATTAAAATTATTATTTAGTATCTAAAGCTAATAGTACTAGCTAATAGTATCTTGGTGTTCCAATTACTTGATTACTTTACGTTAATAAAATGATAACACCATTGCGTACGATATTAAAAAAAAACCTGAATTTAGAAATATATATTTATGTGAATGAATTTAAATTGTTTTAATAGAATTATTCTTCATTTCAGAATGGAATTTATCAAAACAACTTGCATAAGCAGATATATATTAAGTAGTAATATATTATCCATATCGATCGTACAAAATATAAATCGTCTTTAAATGCTAGAATAGAAGCGGTTCTTTCCATATGCCATATGAAGTTATATTCAGTATATATTTGGCATACTCTTAGATTAGGTTTCCTACAAATAAACATAGTATAATGTCATTGTAACTATTGGCTACTTTGACCTAGGTATGTCAAAATTCCGTTTTCGTTCATTAAAATGATTACTACTCTTCCATAACAATGCAAAAGTAATGGCAATGGTGTCAGCTGTAGGCTTTGTCCCTAAATTAAGGGTAAAAATTTTGCACAGGAAGTTTTTAAGGCACAGATATTTAATCACCCACACTTATCTATTATATTAATATATTATAATTTGTACATAATTGGTTCACAATATCAATGTGTTACTTACTAGAAAAATCTTTTAAATAGATTTCGTATTCGATCGTATCGATAAGTATTCGATCCGTGTCCTGTACCTACCATTTCATGAGAATCGTAAGTGGAATTATCCATTATGTTGTTGATGGTTCAAAACTTACATTTAGTTACTAAAAACTTCTGAATGACAATAAAAAATTCTTAGGTGATACTCACTATAAAATTATTTACCACGTTTATTCGTTAGGCCGTATGAAGATAAATATAGAAACTATAAACGAAAATAGTGGTTAAAATATATATTACGTACATTATGATGCAGAAAAAACTGTGTCTGAAGAAAAACTGGCATTTATTATTTATGCTTTTCAACTATATATTTGGTAAATTTTCGTTAATATTACTGAAATATTTTATTCGAATATTGTCAAAAAATAGAAGTTCCGTGAGACAAGAGATAAAGGTGAGTACATATCGATCACACATTTATACAGAAACAACGGACTCGAGGTGGAGATTACGAAAGAAATAAATCTAACAAAATTATCTTTTCATGAATGAAACACGAATTGGTATTCATACAGATAAACGAAGTATTTATCTACATCCAGATGAAGTTTATTTTAACTCTACTCTATAGCTTAGAAGTTAATTTGAACCCCTGTTGGTGGAATTGCATAATTACAGATACATTCAACAGGACTGACTATGTTTTCACTAGCGAAAAGTATGTTACATTTTTTAAATGCTGAGTCATAATTTCTTATAAATGAAGCCGAATTTAGATCTCATCATATGTAATTAAGTTTTATCTTGCTACAGGAATTTCCATGTTTTAATTAATTTTTAATTACATAATATACTCAGTATGAAACAAACGACCATAACCTATTCGGTTCACGTCAATATATATTCGACAATAAGCATGTACAACTGGAAGTCTTCATATATTTACCGTGTTTTGCAAATTATTTGAAAATTATGAATTATTAACTGAAAAAAAGATTTCGAACTATGGACAAGTACGATTAGGTAGTAGCTTTTAAACGGAGCAACGAGACGGATCATTTACATTTTCGTTTTATTTTATATTCTTCGAATTGCTCTGAATAAAATAGAAATAAATATATAATACAAGCCTATTTTGTATGTTCTAAAAGGACAAGTTAAATATGATTATTCTTCTGTAATCTGTATTCATTTATTGACATTCATGCGACTTCGAATATTTAGTCAGTTAACTCAAATAACATGTATGCAGATGTATTTTGTTTCCAGTGCTATCAATTCACTAACGAACAGATAAAAAGTAATTATAATTATTAACACGCGTCCGTGGTATCCGGTGTCTGTCGAGCAATGATGCGAAACCCACCCGTCCATAAACTATCACAACGTTGTATCTTGTAATGGTTGGCTACGCACTTAACAACATATACTCTTCAAGATTACTGTGTGGTTCTGTAGCAATATAACATTATCCAAAGAATATGTATATAAAATAGATTCGATGAGTGTTTTGGGAGATGGAAGTCGACAAATTAGATAGAACTCTATAGTTCTATATAGATGGTAATGGAGATTTACGCAAATAACAAGAACTCCTTTGGGAAATATAAGTAGCTTATGGATGCGAAAATAAAATTTTGGTACCTACCCAAAAATTAAATGTTTTTTTCCTAGTTCTAACTTCCACGATTATTTTTTAAGGAATAAGAGGAGTACAGTGCCACATTTATGAGAGTTGTACATTTAAATCATAGGACTCATTATTCTTGTACGTTTTTAAATTATGGCTTGCAAAGAAAAATTTTTGTATTAGTTACCAAGATAGTGTCTCTAAACAGTCAGCTCTACGAATATTTTTGATTCCAAAAAACCCACTAACGATGATAGCGTGACCGGAAGAGCGATCACTTATTTTTTTTACTGACCTAATGTTCTAACATTTTATTTAAGGAACATTTTATCCTATCTCCAGGATAAAATATTCCTTAATATCCTTCCTTTCATATATAGACCATCTCATAAATTAAGATTTTTGATAAAAAAAATCGATAGACACTCGGATCACCTCTTTAGGAACTGCGATACTACAATACGTGAAACATATAATATTGTTATATTTTTTTGAATCACGGCAAATGTAATAACCACAAACTGAATCCCATATTATGACATCACCATGTAGCCGTATAGTGAGTAATCAAATACTTCTACTAAGTTATGTAGTACACCGATAAAATTGAAATAATCTTTATAATCTTAATATCATTATTCATATACATATAAATAAAAGAAACTTACGTCTAATTATAAATTATATTAAACAACTTTTTCGGTAAGCAAAAATAGAGATTAGCGCCGAGCGCAGTAATATGACAGATAGAGGTAAATTAAATTTTCCTGAACTCTACATTCTAAAATTAACTTTACCTAACGCTAACGTGAACGCGTCCAATAAAATAAAATATAGACAACACATAAATCAAATATTTTTGCAAATCATTGCTACTAAGTAATTTGAAATAAATTATTTAATGAGAGAATGCTTTGAACACACCAGCAACAGCCGCCACCTCCTTCGCCCCAACATGTAGAAAATCAGTTAAAGACAACGAGCTCGCAATCAGCTGCCGGCGCTCTTGAAAATCAAGATGGTCGAGGCTATTGGTCCTTGTACCGCGCACCGCCTGAACGGGCGCGCTCAGCGACATGTCAACTACACACGGCCATGTCGCACTCACAACATCATACTTATTCGGTGTTAGATAAAACACTGCACTGATGATGATCACTAAACAATAACACGCGCGAACATCACGGATAACAATAATCGCAAACGTTTATTGTACCTGCGCCGCGAGGGACGCTCCACAGCGGACTGGCGCGCGGGCCGAGACGGGCTGGGTATCAGGGTGGGGGCCCGCCTGCCTTTTGTCGCCCCTGCATGTTGCACTCAACATTACGCGCGCTGCTCGACGATCCGTTGTATACTACTATAGCATCCATAACGATGGCAATATGGTATGTTCAGCCCAGACACTTCTACGTGTCGCAAGTATGATTGCCGGCGATAATGGAGGTGTTTTATATGCTTTTAGTCGTAGAACTTATACCCCATAGATTTTATTTAGCTAGAAATATCAAGTAATTGAGTGTGTGAGATGAATACAACTACGTCGAACTTGTGAGTCTCTATTATCAATTAATATTCATGGCGCATTGTCTACCTACGCCAAGCGTTCGCTAGCAATGACGAGCGCCGTGGTATGCATACGACCGGATTAAGTGCAATGAGTATCAGAACGACAGACGACACCGGCTTACCTCACATGACAACCCTCGAGACCGACCGGTCCCCGCGCTCCCCGCATGTCCTTTAAGCAGGTGCACTACCCCGATACAATGCAACCCGTTGCCCATAAGTATAGATGCAACCATATTATACCTGCATTTTTTACGCATATAAATTTTTACTCTTTCATATAGCACTGAAAGTACCTTTGTCAATGTAGAGTTTATGACTGAACAGGTAAAGTCATTATTGGAAAATTTAACATATCATGTACGAAAATAGTTTACCCACTTACGACATTCAAAGAAGGAGTCATAAAGATTAGACATTTCTTAATAGTTAAAGATCTTGCATCAAGTTATAATTATAAATTAAAGACAACAAACACTTGAAAACAAATTAAGTATTATTATTTAATTATTTTGACTATCATTCAAATATCTTTTTATTGCAATTTCATGTGTAACATAAAAATGTTTACATTAAAATTGGTAAAAAAAGGTTAAAAGATTCTAAACAAAGATTCATTGCATGCTGTTTTAATGAATAGCCACCATGATTCATAGCCCATCAGTCCATGTACAGGTACCAATGTTGAATCCTAACGAGACGAGAGTAACAAAAAACCTACATCACTATAGCGCTCGTGCATTTGTATATTATTTTTTATTGCTATTTTGTCAAAAATGCTTCAATTTAACTAATTCTATGATTTGTATTTTATGGGAATATCGGTTGAAAATTGATAGTATATAGAATTTTATACTTAAATTATAATATTCATAACAAACAAAATAGTTTGTAATAAGCAATAACTATGTCCTTCTTATACCAGAGGTGTAATTTAATATAAAAAGTCACTTTAGTATGTTTTTTAACCACTGAATTTACTAGTTGTAGTTTGTTTTACTTAATTCTATTAACACAATTCTCTATGTTTTTCTAAAACATGATACAAAATCTTATACGCATTACTTGTATTTGAAATGTAAATAATTGAGATAAATAGAATAAGTACGAATATACTCGTATTTGAAGAGGAAATTTAAAGAAAAATACAGATCTACTGAAACTTACTGGATTTATCCTCCTTATCAAGATGTCCACTCTCACTACGAGTGTCGTCATCTATGGGTCTACGTCTCGTCTTGTTCTTTTTCAAATGTAAATCATCCATATTGTACCAACAAGGACACATAACCACACAATCACAGATCTATAAAGCTATCATAACCGCGAATCAAATGTGTAATTTAAACAAAAAGCAAATTATTACTAAGACTTTGTACAGAGACGTACGAGATTAGATAGGAATTGATAGTGTGACATTTTATCAAATTGTTCTCTATGGCATTGGAACTAAAGACTGAATCGTTTTCGTCACTATATTAAAGTACATTGATAAAATTAAGTAGTTTCAGTTAATTTAATGGATTTTTAAATAATAATATAACAAAAAAACAGTCAATGAGATATATTGCATTCACCATTTTAGTGTTTTTATACTTTAAAGCCATCAAAAACTTTAAAAAATATATTTGATCGGTTAAAAATTGAGCTCTAAGTCACCTTGAATATCATGTAAGGATCAGAGGATTATAACTAGATGCCCGAGGGATCACAGCGAGAGAAGTCGACCATGTGGACTCGGTTAGATTAAACGTGCAGCCTTTATTATTATTATTAGAAAACGTTTTGCCCTAGAAAATAAACGGACCATGTTTTTAAGCTCGAGCCTATTAGGCGTATAATGCACACAGCGAACCGTAAACAACAACATATATAAAACATGCTCATCATATAAATTACCAAATTTTACATAACTATGCAAAATAACACACTCTTGATTCCGAAAATAAAGATATATATTCAGAAATAAACTTAATACCAAATTTGACAAGTTCTTATGAATTGTGAAAAAAGGTGTGACTTGGAGCATAAGGACGTATTTTCATAAAAATCTAGGTGATACGTATGTACATTGTACTTAACATCTACTTCTAGGTTATTCAACTCATTGTCTACAAACCCATATAGACAAGCTATATATACCAGGATGAAATTGCAAAAGGTTTATTTATATGGGTAGTCATGATATTATATTTAGGCAATGCGTATCAAATATATGGCTATATAAATAAGAAATCTTCTATATACTATACTTTAAAATAAAAAGCATCATAATCAACATACCCATCACCGCAATTTATAACTAGAATGTTTTAAATTAAAAATTGCCAAAGTCTTAGAATGATTAATCAAATGAGGACTGCAGTGCCTAACTGATAGTTCCGGATATAACAATTGGCTCACCTCTAGCGTATATGGGGAAGTCACCGTCAGATCTACTGTGGGTAAGCATGGGTCCGTAACACCGCCACGGAGGACGGTCGCGAGCCACCCGCGGGCCCTCCACGACTTCGCTCACCTCCAGCCCATTAGCACATAATTACGGCACAAAGCCTTTCATAAATTTAACACAATATTCTAGCGTGTACCTCGCAAAACACGGTTAATCGTAAATGATGGCGCCACAGAGGCAAGGACCTAAATGGAAGCTGCGCAGCGCATCTTAGTCGCGCATCCCTCTCCCTATTTAACCTCCCCGCCTCACCGTAAACCAACATATTTAAACATAAGTATGGGTAGATGCATTGCCAAATGTTTGACTATGACTAGGATTATGTACTGGGCCTTGCCGTAATAATTTTATATTTCCATCGTAACATTCCAAAAGGCAAAGATAAAATAAATAAAAGAAAATACGTTATTTCCATTTAATATCAATTATGCAACTTGTAAAAATTAAGAGAATAGTTACCATATAAAAGTAGGTAGTTCTACATTACAATGGTAATAAAATTTAAAACTAAATCCAGTATCTGATTTAATTGTGAAACTATTGTAGGGAGTAGATATAAAAAGAGATCGTGTAACTTAAACTTAATATTATAAACAGCGTAACTTATAGGACGACGAATGCTTATACTTACCTATTCAGAAGTTTAAAATACCATTTAATAAATACTCGTTATATTCAACGCATTATATAAATCACGGCTATTAAGTATTCACAGGCTGGCCTCAGATCCACGCGTTGTTTTTTTGTAGTATTTAAAATTACGAACAGTTATTATTTAGTTCAAAATGAGACCAATCCAACACAAAAAAAAAACTTTTCAATCGTACTCGAGTTATACGTGGTGCAACTAACACAACTTTTTTTTCTGTATAACTGTTAATGTATGAAACATACATGTATGTCACAATAAATGTACACACATGGATGACTCCTGTGAATAAAATGAATAAAACATGTTGACCTGAGAGTCACAATAATCACACAGATTCATAATTCACAAGTTGGTGCACCCTAATTGTTAGCTCATTGTAACCTACATAAATAGGTTGTTTGTTTTTATTAGAATGTGTGGTGGACTAATGTGATTTTGGCTCCTAAGAAAGCAAGGAATTGTGGTGGTGAAATATAAAACTTCCTATTCTTTGTACAATATACAATACTTCTGATGAATTATATAGTATCAAAAACCTATGCATATGTTTATGTATTAATTATATAGGCAGCTGTACTTACTTATATCACCATTGGCAGTTGAAGAATCAAATGGCACTGACAAATGACGACCTCCTTTCCCAACTGGTTGTGAATTGGTTTTTTCACCATCACCTAATAATAAAAAACAATTCAGTAATTAAAAGCAAATTATTACATAAAAAGGACAATCAGCTAATATCTCTATACATATAAAATTCTTGTGACACAATGTGAATTACCATACTCCTCGGAAACTGTTGGACCAACTCATGAAATTTTGTATCCATATTGAGTAGGTCTGAGAATCAACCAACATCTATTTTTGATACCCCTTAATGATATGAATAAGGCAAAATAGTGTTTGCCGAGTCAGCTAGTATGTATGTATGTATAATATATATATAACTTTACATTACTGTAATTTTTAATGGGTTAAAATTATAAATTAAAATAAACAGCAAAACAATGCCACAAAGCAATTAAATGGTTGAACAATAAAAAAAAATACAACTGAAACCAAGATGGACCACTAGTTGTATTATATAAATTCTTGATGTTTTCTTATTATTCTAAATCGTAGGCGTGAAAAGCAGTAAGATAATAAATATATCAGACCAGTTTCTATTATTATGCTGTAGATAAGAAAAACAATGTTATCAGTTAAATTATTTATTGAATGTATCTATATAATTTCACCCCATAAAGGATTGTCAATATATGAAACCATATCAGAAATGTCCATAAAGTCATGTATGGTACCAGCAAAACGGGGAACCTTTTTTTCCTGTTCAGCTTTATATGCCTCAACATATATCTTCCTCCAATCGCATGGATCACTTTCAGTAAAATTCTTGAAATCCCTTTTACATAATGCATGCCACAAACTATCATTCTCTAATAGAACATTTAACCTTTTACAGGTTTTAGAGACATTCAGTATATCTTGGACATTCAAAAACATCATTAAACTGAAGAATATATCATCTGGTATTCCTACCAAACTGGCACTTGGATAACCACAGAAATTAAGTATACTATTTTTAACAGGACATACAATTTTACTTTTAAATAAACATGACAAATGTTTTAAGTCTCGAAACATCATAGGGATTGTAGAAGCTTGTGTTGAAACAACATAGCGGCTTAAAGGCAAACAAACAGAATATAATTCTGAGCTTATATCATTTATTATGGCATTAACAATAACAGTAGACCCTACTGGACTCATTATAACATCCACTGTGACATCATGAAAGCCCATTAAAAGGAATGTTTCTTTATAAATGCCCGATTCTTTTTTTAATTGTGAGAGCTTATTTACATCTAAATCACTAGAACTATCAAGCGAGCTTGCTTCGTATTTGACTGGCATAAATCCATTTTCCAACATCAAAGTGAGAATTAACACGAAAAAAACATCTTTTTGCATTAAATCTTTCTCAACCTTTTTCGATAATAACTGTTCAATTATTGCTTTGAGAAGATTTGGAACATCTTCAGTTGTACTATCTTCCAATGGAAAATTCATAGTGTATAGGGTATAAGCACATGTAAATTAAAATCTGACAGATTTTGAACTAAACAACTTTCTTCAAATTATGTATTTACTAAGTATACATATTCATGATACATTTTATATCCGAAATTCAAAACCAAATATCAAAATCAAAATAATGCAATGTCATTTCAAATGCCACTGTCAGATTGACTAATCGCAAACGTCTTACAATAGGTAGGTATGTAATGTTACGTTCGGTTTTACGCAAAATGAATTGAAATCAGTGTTATTATGAAAAATAATAAAGTAAATTTTAAAGCTACAGGATTTATTTGAAAGTCCACCAACCTCGAGTTTGGTTTTTATTTAAAACACCTTATGTATTTTGGTAACGCATATGCAGATAGAGTAAAATATGACTTTTTTGTTTTTTTCAGACAGAGATAAAAAATGCTATGTCCTGCTCACACATACACATTTTGACATGAGCTTGTTTTACTATCATAGTCGTTATTATTTAACAAGCTTGTCTATTACTATTCTATGTCCAGGAAAGCATTACTACTTTGCCACATATGTATGAACCTTGAAATATTTGAAGACACAGTTATGCAATTTTCAAAATTATGAATTATATTTTGTTTCACAAAATAGATCCATTATTTTGTAATTGGACTAGCAGAAAATTTTGTATTATTACAAGTTTTGTATAATATATCTAACTGTTGCTTATGTACAGCTCATACATTGTAATATGTGTGTCAATGTTATATTTTTTCTCAAGTTTTAGCAGAAATAAACACTATTCTATATTTTTAATTTGTGTTTCACAAAAATTGTTCAGTTCCACCTATCATGTTAAGTTCAAGCTATGACTGACTATTACTTTCTATATAAAATATTTTTTATAATAGTTAATATGTCTGTAAGTCTGCTAAATTAAAAAATAAAATGTGCTGTTTGGTATTAATACACTTTGGCCACCACATTTTTTAACCTAGTAATCTGACTGATGTATTTTTTGATTCTACAATTAAGTTACCATAATTTGAACATTTGAATATTTACGTATTTTTAGTTCAACATCAATACTTTTTAATTGAAACAAATGTGAGGTAATGAGAGATCCAGTTGAATAGAGATGATCCCATTATTAGCATTATAAACAAGTGAAATAAAAATAAGATTGTATGTGAACAACCAACTCGGATATAGAAAACTGTGTCAGTAATCAACAAAATTATAAACAGATAATCACTATTTGTGAAAATTATATAAACTTATATATTAGAGTAAGTTACTCATTTTCCCTAGTTATTACTAGGGATTGCATTAAAAAGTAGTCTTTTACAACATTACTAGGCAAACCTTTTTTATATTGAATACCAAATTTAAACCATATTTTAACCAAACCTTACCTTTATGTGAGAATATATCATATTCATATTCATAAATATCATACAAATATCAATGGAATAATTATATTAAAATTGAAATCAACCAAAAAACATATTTGAGACTGTGTGACTATAGTGGTAATGTTAGTCATAAATTAAAAAAAATATTAACCAACAGACATAAGTATTATAGTATACAGTAAATTAGAAATAAAGCCAATAATCGATTATTTATAAAATAGTAGCTTTCTGCGGTCCCAAACACTAAGTCAAAGATAGACAGTTTTAGGGATTTCCCCGCAAAGTTCCTATTTCCATGGGTTTCAGGACAAACATTCACAATTCGTTTCTTGGGTCACAACCTATTTTGGTACCAAATTTCATCCAAAACTGTGTAGGCATGCAGAATTGGCAGGCATACAATTACTTTCATATTTATAATATTAGTAGGGAAGAATATAAACTTTCTTTAAAAGATCTTGTCTAATAAAAATTTAAAATAAATATAATACTTGTTAGTTACAAAATGTTTTTCTTTATTAAAATGTTACATATATTCTTCAAATAAATAAAATAATTGATTTGATTAAAATATACAACAAAATCAAATTCGAAGAATTTACTAAAACTATGATTGTAAATTATGAAATATACTTACATTTTGAGTAATTCTCTTAAGTTATATACATCCTTTTACAAAACATTTCATCTACATATTTGCACACAAGCATGCTTCATTTTTAGCAAAAAAATGACACTACATAGAATTGTTATTATCCCCTTAGAATAGTTTTATATATTTCTGTTATTGGATATGTAATATAGTTCATTATTGAAAGTTGTCATAATTTGTGTTGTTTAGACTTATCATAATTATTTTGCCCATAGTAAGTCAATGAGTTACTCATAACATTACAATGTCCATAATAGGTGTAAGACTAAGTTATCAAATATAGCAAAAAAGATATACATATATTACCTTTGTATAGACCTGAGCCTTGTTTCTTGTTACTTTTTAAAGACCCATCTAAGTTGTGATTAACAGAAGTTTTGTCGTTGTCACTAGCCATTGAAAGGTTTCATTGGTGTTAATATGGATGTAGTACCATACTTGTTATGGAATTCTATGATGAAAGACAGTCTCTTCGTTATTTCACACGCACTTCAGGACAATAAGAAGTATAAAAAAGACTTTTTGTAAATAAATTGCGACAACCTATGTACATGTTTACACCTCGGACAACCGACTAGTGTAAATTCGTAAACGTACTATTGCAAAAAATAAAAAATAGAAAAGGTAAAAAACCTCACTTCTAATTTATGCTCATGTGTGTTATTTTTATAGAAAAAAATATATTTCTTTTGCATAACTCTTATAGTTTATATCAAATATATTTTTTCCGAATTTTATTAAAAAATACAAAAAATCCTGGAGTAAAGGTTGCTTTTAAGATTTGCAAGTTGAACACATTTTTCCTTGAAAAGTACAGATAACATATGTTTGTTTGGCGAACAAAAACATCAAAAATATTAAATTGGAAGGGACCTAAGTACCTTTATAATATTTAGGTGTTTCATCTATTAAAATTCTTGATTATAATGATAAGCCTTTTTTAAAACTATGTATATTCATCACTAAATGCCATTGGTGTTCAGCCGTTTGAAAATCTTTGGGGGAGGCTGATGTCTAAGAGGAGACGTCCTAAAGGCTGAAACAAACGAATATGTTTTAAATAATAGGAAGGTGCTATTTTACCACAGGGAAAGCGAAACATTGACGCAATTTTTACATAATGGAATAGTTAAAAATATATTTGGAGAATTATTTTTGAGATAATTTATATTTTAAGAGTTTAAGATGTAATGAGATCTAAAATTATCGTGCTATATTCTAAGATATATTAAGATAGATAATAGGCATACTTCTCATATTTAGCTTTTCGAATGCGAGTTTTTTTTAAGTCTGAAAGCATTTATTGATTTAATTTCAATCAAATTATGGAAAATTTTGAGTCTTGAAGTCTGTGGTCATATTACATTTACATGTTTTAAGAATTGAGATTAGTTATCTGTGAAGTGTGCAGTACTGCTGTGCGTTTGTCTTGTTTGATCTTTCGTACCTACCTATTTTAATTTTGTTTTAAAGATTGAAACTTGAATAACACGATTATCGAACCAACAATTTGTGTTGTTGTTTATAAAATTCATCAGATAAAAAAAGATTTTTTATACAGTGACTGTTAAAAAAAACTCATTACTTCTGATGTGATAATATTGAGATGTCATCTTATATGGCAGGTGTTTTTGATTTAGATTTAGATGTGGATACAGTTACAGTCGGTGATTCTGATGAAGACGATATAATAGAAGTGGACGAGGCATGTACAATTTACTGTATCAGTACCTTTCAAATAATTTCTAACCTCTAACCATTTTCTGACACTGCTCCAGATAATTTTGTATTTATATTTTTTTTTTACAACAGGTTGATTATGATCCAGAACTTCATGTACATAGTATTGTTGAGTAAGTGCAAGACATTTCAGTTTTTTGTAAAATAACTAACATATAAATGCATGTAAACAAATTCTCCTTTTTATAGTTCTGAAGGATCTGAAACAATACAATTATCAGAAGATAATGTCAACCCTGGTCAATGCAAGCGTCTTGGACCACAAGACTTTGAATTACGTAAAGTTTTAGGAAAAGGTGGATATGGAAAAGTGTTTCAAGTCCGTAAAATCACTGGCCCAGATGCCGGTGCACACTTTGCTATGAAAGTTTTGAAAAAAGCTTCAATTGTACGCAATCAAAAGGATACTGCTCATACTAAAGCTGAGAGAAATATATTAGAGGCTGTAAAGGTAATGGATAATCTGTTGGAATTTCCAAAAAAAACTTTTTGAATTTTTAAGTTATATATCAATATGCAATTAATCTGTAACAATATTGGTTTCAGCACCCATTCATAGTTGAATTAGTATATGCTTTCCAAACTGGTGGTAAATTATATTTAATTTTAGAATATTTAAGTGGTGGAGAGTTATTTATGCACCTTGAAAGAGAAGGTATATTCCTAGAAGATACTGCTTGGTAAGTTTCATTGAGTCAATCAGATTATTTTATTATTTTTATTTTTTTTATTTTTGTTTTATTAAACATTATAACATAGTATTTTTGAAGTAAACGTTCTAGGCATACATATTTTTTTAACCTGCACTATTTTATTATTTTGTTACATAAGCTTCACCACTGCCAGGCAATATCAAAATTAATTCAGTGGTTTTTATGTGATATAGTATGTTTGTAACAGACATTCTTGTAAACTTTTGTATTAATAATATTAGTAAGAAAATAGGTATATTTTGAGATAATAATATTAATATCACTTATCCTCATTGTGTTTCAGTTTCTATTTATCTGAAATAATTCTAGCCTTGGAACATTTACATAGTTTAGGCATAATTTATCGTGATTTAAAACCTGAAAATGTATTGTTGGATGCACAAGGCCATGTGAAACTAACAGATTTTGGATTATGTAAAGAACACATTCAGGAGGGCATAGTTACACACACTTTTTGTGGAACTATAGAATACATGTAAGTATCATACTATTCATTGGACAGCATTCAGTTTTGACAATTTTTTATTTTAATTTACATCTAAAATATTTTTAATTATTAGTAATTCGATTGAATGTGTATAAAAAAGGAATTCTGCCATAGGAATATGAATAGACTAAAAATGTTAGAGTAAATTTTTATAACAAAAAACATAGTATACACTGTACAAAATAGAACACACCTCAATATAACTATTATTAGCAAATTTATTGAGAAGAACTTCTTGTTAATTAGAAATTTTGTCAAAATCTTTATTCAGGGTGTAGATAATTTGGTAACTGTTGGTAGAAGATATTATGGTAGTTCAGAAAAGTACATTTTGTGTGGAGTGAAAGTATTCAGTATTTGAGATATTTAGCATTTTTGTATTAAATAAAATACACTTTGCCAATCTATCTGGTGGTAAGACTCCAAAAGAAGGAATTTTTTCAAATTGTTTTTTACATAGTATCCACCAGGTATACTATTATCTACATTATTGGATATTAAACCATGGTTTCAAGGGGCACATGTGCGGTTTTTCTAAACAAATTTATATGTCAAATTTCATGTTTTACTTATTTTATTTCCTAACATTAATCTAATGGGGTGTAAAAAAGATATAGCCACCCAAGTGCTGATTAAAAAAAAAACATGCCTATTTCATTAAGACTTACATACATTTACGGGTTTCACTGCATCTTTTCTTTGTTAATTTAACCAGAAAAATTATCATATGTTTAAAGTAATTCGATAAAATGTGTAAACACTTATAAACAAAAATGTTAGCTATCTAGATGAAAATATAATGTTGAGGTGAATCAAATTATCATCCTTTAGAAAACAAATTTTAGATAAACCTAACCCACTATAACAAATGTTTACAAACAACTTTATATAACAAATATTTACTTGTTCTTTTCCCAACTTGTTATATTGAAGTTGCACAGTATATTATTACTTTACTCTACCCTAGGATGGTTTAAAACGGCCATTGGAATACTTTATGATAAAATTTTGTTAAATTAAGTCAAAAGAAAAATAATAACCATGACACAAAAGGAAAAGATAACATTAAAATATAGTGGCTACATAAGCAAACTTGTACGTTGAATCACACATTGCTTATGTGCATACATATTTATATTACACAAAAACGTGTCTTCACTAACTGCTTTTTGCTTACAAAACAATTAGGGCACCAGAAATCTTAACTAGAAGTGGCCATGGAAAAGCAGTTGATTGGTGGAGCCTGGGCGCATTAATGTATGATATGCTAATTGGACAGGTACCCATTTTTGTATATGATGTTTTTTTTTTATAACATAGAAAAAATATTAATTGATGTATTGTTGTTTTCAGCCACCATTCACAGGAGATAATCGTACAAAAACAATAGAAAAAATACTTAAAGGTAAACTAATGTTGCCAGCCTACCTCACACAAGATGCTCGCGATTTGATACGACGCCTTATGAAACGTTCAGAAACACAACGCTTAGGTGCTACAGGAGCAGCTGCAGTTCGTGGCCATGCTTTCTTCAAACATGTCCACTGGGATGATGTATTCGCACGTAGATTAGAACCGCCCATTAAACCTAAATTGGTATGTTATTCCTACCAATATTATACAACATTAGCTCGAGTTGAGTTGAGTTTTACTTTGACTATGCGGATTAAGTAGCTAGCGGAATGATAGTTTTTATTTAAATATGGATATCGATTTTCAGGCTACTAAAGCTTAATAAAGACTACGAATACTAAAAGATACTAACAAATTTGAAACCCCCAAAATATGTCTGATATGTTATTCACACCATAAACAAACAATAGTTTAAAGTTACATAAATTAAAGTTGTTAAATATTAATTTTGTTTTCCTAAAAAAAAAACGCCTTATCACAATATATTAACAATATATATTGTAAAAGAGCATATGGAATCTTCTTCCAAAGCAAGCAGATTCATCCTCTTTGTTTCTTTATCTTGACTCGTCATAGAACATATAAGTTTCAAAAATTACTTCAGCATATCTAAATATGGCACTATGGTATAACTATTATTTCCATTATGATATTTTTAATGTATATTCAATATATTCAAGGACACAATATTATCATCTTCTGTTTATGTGTAGATATCAAATATTAAAAGATAAATTAAATTATCATCAAATCATAAAATAGTTTGACAGCTACAATTTTTGTTTATTTCTCAATATGAACTTTCATTTTCGAGACATAAAAACCTAATATGGGCGGAAGAAATACTGTACTAATTTCAATTATATATTTTTAGACCAGTGAAGATGATGTATCCCAATTTGACACAAGATTCACTCACCAAACTCCAATTGATTCGCCTGATGAGTCAACACTTAGCGAAAGTGCCAATATGATGTTTCAGGCAAGTTTAATGTTTTGATAAACATGAGATAAGTATATATTTCAATTCCTTGATGTTTCTTAGCACAAGTTAGCCCAAGTTACTCTTCTATATTTTTACTTTTGCTAAAAAAAATTCATATTATGTTAATCCATTGCAGTACAAATGAGTGCTATAGACTTAACATGTACCACGATTATAAATATATGAAGCCGGATGGACTGCTATTTGGATTTTAGATACAACTCACAAAAAATGGAGATCTAAACGATCTCCATTTTTTTTTGTGGTGAAGATCACACCTAAGCATAATTTTTATATTAACTTTGGTGGGTAGGGGTTTAAGCAGCTTCTTTAATAAAATAATATTTATTATAAACCAGGGATTCACATATGTGGCACCGTCAGTGATGGACGAGATTCACAAACCGCGCGTGATCACAGCCCGTTCACCACGACGTCCTCGACCCCATCACCACGCTTTTACTGTGCCGCCTGCATCCACAGCCCACACACATGCACATGCTCAACCAGAAGACCTTATGGATGTACAAGGTCTACCTATATAGTAAGTGAATAATCAGAAAAATATTTGCAGTCTGAGTGGAATTCATTAAATTTTAAAATTAAAGTATTAAAGCTCTGAAGATCAAATAGTGTAAGTTAAAAAATATGTTTTACACATTAAATAAAACATACTATGCGATTAAACTATGAATAGGGCTGATTCTGCGTCCCTGTGATGGTGTCAAGTGATAATTTAATCGAAAAGATAAATAAGTTAAAATATAATGGACCATTATTATATACAAAAAGGTTTTCTAAGTAAAAATCTAATTTTTCAAATGACATTTAACACCATAATATGTACACATAAAAATGACTTTCTGATTCTTAGTTGAATCTCATAGTATATGTCTTTGTCCTATGTTACTTCATAATTAGATATAATTATACTGATTGCAATCATTGTAATTTCGATATATCAAGATGTTATATATATATATATATATATATACTACACACTACATTCCTTACGACTGTGATTTGTATAAGTACTAATAAGGTTATTTTTTATTTGCAGGCCTAGAATAATTCACATAGCTGACCATTTTATACAAAAAAAAATTAAATCAACTACAAATGCTGCCCATGTATTGTGTCCGTAACATAAATGGTACTGTTTTATACTATTATTAATAAAAATGTACATTTTATACAAGTTACCGATTAGTTTAATGTTTGGTAGGAATTATTCACATGTATTAAAAATTGTTCTAACATGAATATGAATATGTGACAGAGTATAATAATAATTAACAATATACCTTGTTACCAAGCTTCATGAATTGAATTAAAAGGTCATTTTTATTTTGTATACAGAGTTTTATTTTATATATTCGTTTTATTTTAGT
>NC_052121.1:5724613-5754005 GCF_012273895.1 Zerene cesonia | reverse complement strand
TAGATGTCAGGAAAAAAAACACGAATAAAACACGAATATGACATTTTCTAAAAAAAATTCCTAGCTAGATCGATTTATACCCGCCGAAACCCCCTATATACTAACTTTGTGATAAAAAAAAATATTAAGTTATAGTTTTCTTCTGTTTCTATATTGAAATGAATTGATAATCAATTAATTATAATTAAGAATTCAGTGTAATGCACATGTGAATTAATATGATTTTGTATATTTATATAATGATTATATTTTATATAAATATATTATTATTCAGTAGGTGAGAACAATAGAAAGTTTACAACCTGTGTTATAGCATTTATTTGAAAAAATTGTGAATAAAGTAAATACTTCTAAACAATAACATACAGTAAAAAAATTTACACTATTAACTGCATTTCTAAACAAGCATCACACATAAGATAAATATGGTTTTCATCTAAATCAGGAATCATAGAAAATTGAGTATCAGAATTACATTTTTTGCCATGTCTTTCTATTGATTCATAAATATTATTCTTTATTTCTGATAAAGATAATTGGGTTTTTAATACTATTTTACATTTATCACAAGAAACTACCCCTAAATTAAATTTTAAATCAGTTTTTTGGCACACTGGACAAATAACATGGTCTTCAACTTGATATAAAGACCAATCAATATTATCTGTTTGACATTTTTCATATTCTTGAAGACACCTGAAATTTTAGAGATTTTTCCTATATATTGCATCTGAAATATGCCTTATATTGTATAAAAAAAAAAATAATATACCATTCCAGTTCTTCTTGAATTAGTTCTTTTTTTATTTCTTCAAGGACTTCAATATCTTCTTCATAAACAGAAAAATCTTCAGTAAAATTAAACGTGTCTTTGTATAACTTAGTTAAAGTTTGATGTAGATTGTCACCTGCTAAAGGTCCACGAAATTTGTTCATCAACATGTTTCGACATTTTTGAATCTTATCCTTGTAATCCTAATAAAGTGAATAATATTATTAAATCATTAAAATACATACTTCTAACTAAAGTAAGCACAATAAATTAATGATAATGAAAGTACCTTCCTCATTTTTTCTTTTAATTCAATTGGAGATTGTGAATGCTTGCATTTAAGATTTCTATATGACGGTGAGCTTGACGCTCTTGGAGAATTCATTACGAATTTATACGTTATCTTAAGGTGAAATTTCGAACATAAATTGAATTTGAAATACCCTTTATTTTTACCTACTTTATAATCTGAAATAAATAAATAAGATACGCTTTAAACTAAATTTATAAGAAATACGGGTATTAGTAATTGGACAAAGGTTTAAATAAATAAAAATTATTGGAATTTAACCCATAGAGCTTCAGCCCCTCAAGCCTGTTTATTTTTGAGAGTTGACATTTTATAAATTGACAGCATAATAATATTTGGCAGCATAATATTTGAGCTACGCGGTAACTAATGATATAGACTATTAATAATTACTAGACGTGCACAAAAATAAATATTCTTTTGATAAAATTAGATCTATTCCTATAGACTTAGGGTTGCAATTATCTTATAAGCATAACCTAACCAAAAGCGGTGGCGAGATGTCTCCCCAAAGAGACGAGAGTAATATATGCTTGTCTACGCTTGTCTCCAAACAAAAGTGGTATTGAATTATTTTTTTTAATGTTGTATGGTTGGTTTTATCTTATCTATATATCTTTTTGGGAAGGGATTAAGAAAGGATTGGCGATAGGAATAAAGGAAAGGACTGGGAAGGGTAAGGAAAAGGATATGGGCCTCCGGCTCCCCCACTCACCGAACGAAACACAGCAGAATGCTACTTCACGCCGGTCTTCTGTGGTGGTGTGCCGAAGCGTGCTCGACTACCACATACAAGTTATTTTTGAGATAGAGATCTAAATATATTTAAATATTCACGCGCGAAAAAATACGTCGAAATTGGTTCAATTTTCTGAATTTATTGCATGTTAATTGGGTACTCATAATATCAAAGCAATTTCGTCAATGCCAAATGCCAATATTAAAAGCCTTAGCTAACATTAATTATCGTAATCCGTAGATAAGTCTGTAATGCACAGATATACATTGATGCTGTCAGGAGTAACTTGTACTTAATCTGTGCTACAATATAGCAACTTTCAGAGCAAATGTCAGGCATGTGGAAAAAAACAATGTGAGTGATAAGTGAAAATATGGAAATGGATAAGCCCTTTAGTTGAAGCCTTTAAGAATTACTATTTTATTTAATAATTATTTATATCATAAATCGTGCAAGTGTAAGACTTAATAAAATGACCCACGTCGAGAAACGCCAATCAAGAACCGGAAAAGAGGCAATACACTCTGGACATTTTATGGTGTCGCATTTTGAAGCAGAAGAGCAAGATGATTACGACGACTTAGCTGTACCAGTCCCAGATGAAGAACAAAATGTTCAAAAGGAGACTGTTGTAGCAACGTACACAGTACCTGTTTCTACTGAAACATTTCAACTCTCAGATAAAGACGAAAGTAAACAACATCAACAACTTTCTATTGAAATATCTCTTACAAAATTATTCAAATGTATGACCTTAGCATACAGGTAAATATTATTAATTTCTATAACAGTTACTACTTATACAATAGTTTGGTAATATTTTCTTTGTAAATAATTTCTAAGAGATAGGCATTACAGTGTAAGTTACTCTTGAACAACAAAAGCTTGACCTTTTAATATCAATCTTTAATGTTGTTGCTTCTCTTGGTTATTTTCCACTCTTGTTGAGTAATCTTTGCATAGCTATTTATTAAAGTCTAGGCTAGGTCTATAAAAACAAAGTCATATTATTAATATAAAAATAATAATTCTAATAGTTACCATCTTGTTTTATGAAAACACATATTAATGTTAACATAATTTTCAGTGTCATGACTATTGCGGTGGTTAGTTAAAATTTGTGTAAAAATAAGGAAACACATTTTCTGATTGGTGTAGTGTGCAAAGATAACATAAGGTCATCAAAATCTATGAAAGACAGGTCATTTCTGCAGATAAGTCTGTCTGTTAATAGCTTGCGTATTTATAAATATAACATCAAATATATTACTTTATAATTAATTATACATTGAATTCTAATTGTAGAGTAATAAAGCATTACTTTGTTAGTCCAAAATATACAATATTATATAGGTTTTAAATCCACACAATTTTTACAAATAAGTAATGCATAATTTGCTACTATATACTTATCATGATGATAATATTTAGTGACAAACCATATTTTTAAGGAAAACGCAAAAGAGCACTTTGATTATTTAAGTATTAATTTCTCTGTTAGTTCCTTATCATTGTTTTTGATCTATATAGATATAATAATTAATGGTCCTTAAACTTATTTTGTCTCGTATATTGTCACCATTCATAATCATTATATTTTCACAAAACTGGAAAATATAGAAATTGACATAGAATTAAATAGATAGCCAATGAAATTACTATCAAAACAGAAAAACTAATATAAAAACAGTTGACAGTTTGACATTTAATGGTTTGAGAAAAAAAGAAGCTTTCATGTTGCTTTCATCAATTATCTTAATGCATCCCCCTCCAGGCCCCACAAGGGGACATTATTACCCACTTTGAGAAAGACTAACTATAATAACTAATAGACTGATAATAAAACTTACAATTGTGCCACAATCTTATTCTATACTCGAACTACCTGAACCAGAAAATGCTGTTCTGCCTTACTCTTATCATTTAGGGGTATGAAAAATAGATGTTGACTGACTCTCAGACCTACCCAATATGCACAATAATATAATGAAGATTGGTTCCGCCGTTTCAAAGGAGTATTTTTATTAGACATTGTATTTTTATACTAATAGTAAAAATAGTAATAGTACAAGCTAGAGGAGTATTTTATTATGCATAATAAGAATATTTTTTTAAAGAGATAAATAATTCTATGCATTAATTACATTATTGCCTTAAATGAAAATAAATAAGTGAAAGCACTAGTGGGAGGTGGTAAAAAAAATATGTTTATGGTTTCTTAAATTTTTTAATTTATACACAGTAAGTGTTATATTTTGTTTTTCAAAATTCAATGCAAACTTGTTTAAATTATTAATTAGCAATAAACTTATAAATTACCTTGTTCTCATAACTTGAATATTAATGTAATGTTGCGTTGTAGTCCATCTTTTGTACCTTAACATCTTGTGGTGTATATAACATTTGCCATGTGTGAACTATAGAAATACAGTCAGTCAGTCCCTGGGCAGTCAATGTAAGAGTATTGTATAATATGGAAATTTAATATCTGGGCTATGGGATAGGGGTGCTAGATATATTGACAATGTTAGAGTATTGTTTTCAACTAAGAAAAAATTAAAATATAAGCAAATGGTGTCTTGCCAGTTCTGTACATGATCTCTGAAGGAATGAGTTGTCAGAAGTTGTAACAAGGGCGTAACACCAGCTAAACGGCTAGTGATGAGGATTGGTGTGCCACGGTTATGAATCTTGTGATGCCCATGGAGCCCAGATTGGGCTCTCGTTCTTATCCCTACCTACTTTTACCATATTGCTCTTGCCCCCCCCTTTGGATATCCAACTAACCAGAGGTGGGGAACCCTTAACCTTGTTCACTCAGAATAAGGAGTTTGTAGCGCATAGTTCCATTCCCTAAGAATTTTCGGGACAGAAACTATCCTTTTTCCTTACTTAGGTGTCAAATTGTATCTGTACTAAATGTCATCCAAATTGGTTGTGGTTTAGGCGTGAAGAGGAAACACAAAAAATAAACAAACAGACAGAGTTATTTTTGCATTAATACCCTTATAGTAGAAATTGTATAAAATATGTTTTCTAACTGCATGTTTTACCCATGTATGCTTAGAGTAGAAGAAGTAAAGATAAGATACATTCAGGTTGCTTTCTTATCAAATTGTTATTTAAAATAAGCTTAAGATCCCATATTGATAATGTAAAGATAAGATATTTACCGCCAAGTGTTCATTTCTGTTTTAACAGAACAGTACAGTACAACACTGAGGCTGTACATTTGTCTAGGAAAAAAGTTCTAATTTTCCCTCTCTTGAATATGTTGTCTCATATTTTTTGCAAATTAAAAATGGATTTGTCAAGTTCAAAGACTTTTTTAATTACAAAAACTCTCAATGTTCATCAGTGCTTGTGACCCCAACATTAATATAGGAATGGTGAGTAAGGTAGATATTTATTTTGTTTATTTCATTATTGTAGACAAAAACTAACATCACCAAAATGGAATCGTTTCAAAGGTATCAAACTCCGGTGGAAGGACAAAATCAGATTAAACAATGTTATATGGAGATGTTGGCACATGCAGTGTAAGTTTTATTTACATTTGTATTTGTAAATCTTCGTAGATAATAGTTCTATATACTTAATGGAAAATTAAGTACACACTTTCCGAAAAAGTAGCAAACTTTTTGTTCGTCAGTAGCTTTTTGTTTTGTGAGTGTGGCTTAGTGGGTTAAAAAAAAAAAAACACGTCGAATTAGCTCCGCATCGCAAAGTAAATATGTGAAATAAAAAGGCTACGTTAAGGTTTAAGGGAAAGCAACGACATAATTTTTGAGTCTGTAAATGCAATTACTTTTTTGTATGTTAGTATATTATTACACAGTTTATTCCAAAATACGTGCCATGAAATCATTATATTTCTATGAACCGTACACAAAGAAGATTTAAACACGTGATTTTTAGCGCTCGTAAATACTTCCGTTAATCAAATTTGTGAATAATTCAACAGTAATAGTAGGTAATTAAATAAAATCAGTCATAATTAATAATTAAGTAGAGTTAAAACTTATTCACTTGCGTGAAAATATGACGTACTTATATTTTTATATTTTTATATTAATGTAAATATATTTCATTAATTGAGCGATTTCTTACGTAATTATAAAGATTAAGTCCATATTTTTGATTTTTCTTTACATTAACATTTCTTATAAGATATCGAAAATAATTTTTTTTGTAATATACGTAAAATTTGATAAGAATAGTTATTATAATTTCTTGCATAGTGGAAATAAAAAATAAATCAAAGCTATCTGGTATAATAAAACGAGTTTTGTATCTTTCAAAATCAACGAGTTCTATATCCGGTAGGCTAATTTAACGTCGGAAATTTTACCAATTTTGTTTTTTGCTTACTACTTTTTGAACTTTTCTAGTCATGAAAGATCATTGTTTTTAAGAAAAATGTAGTTAAAAAATTTGTTGTTATTATTAATGTACAAAGGAATAGCATGTATGGGTATACACGCGTACAAACCAGTTAATTACAAATACGAATATTTAGCATAAATATGCCTTATTACGTTGGTAGCTATATATTTACAACATACGTACGATTCTCTGTAAATTTCCTATCACAACCATGCGCTAGGTAGCAATCGATAATGCGTATATGCCCCTTAGGATTCTACTTGAAAGTTCGTTTACCTAATGGTGATAAATTAATCTATAATGGGGCTACATTGCACAAGACGGCTGCCATGTGCCCACGAAGATAACACCATCGACGGTGAAATGTTAACGTTTAATTTAAAGACAAAAAGATCGGGTTTTATATATACTGCAATAGAAATCATGAGAATGTCTTATCAACGGTCGCTTACGTTACAAATCCGTTTCAGAGATAAATTGACCGTGTCTACAGTAAGAACGCGGTATTAGATTGTGGTCTTTTAGATTTTTTATAATTCTCTTATTTGTTTCAAAATGTTTATTTTTAACATAAATTTGCTCACTATGCTACAAATAAGGTTAGCAATTTTAGACTCCTTTATTTGGGTGTTTCAATCTGATCAGAAGTCTTGAAAGGTATGAGCCTGTATCTATTCTGTATCTTAATATATTTTGTTTTAAAAAAATAGTTTATGATACTAAATATATGTTTGAATACGTATAAATATGAACTATTTCTCGTAATTTACGCTAGAGTGTTATGTAACAGTAATGTACCTAACCTACGTATTTATTTTAGTCATAAAGAAACAAAACACTTTGGTGTGCCAGTTCGCTTCCCCTTTGGATGTTGACACACACGTGAAACCAGAAGTAAGTGCATAGAGCTAAAAATTATTTTTTTAAGATTATGTTTAGTTTAGGTATGTGATTAAAAAGAACCTTTCACTTTTCTAGACAACGATTCTAGAAGGAAAATATTGGAAGAGAAGAGCTGAAGCGGTTATAGCAGAATATAAAAAATGGCGCATGTTTCATATTATGCGACTCCTTGGCAAGGGGGACACCTCTGTCCAGGACACTGTAAGTCAATATTATATTATGCAGATATCTTCGTATTAAATATGTATTTAATAGAATTACAATGACGGCGCGGGCTTCTACGTAGATCTTTAAAATAAAGTTAGATAGTATGTTAGGGGTGTGGGCTTTGGAATATTAGGACTAGCCGCCTAAGATAGGCGGCTAGTCCTAATATTATTAATTTGAAATATGACAAGACATTTTCAGTACAGTTAGTAAACATATGCAACTTTTCAGATGTTACAACTGTCCGGTTTTCAGATGTCGGATATGGACACGGTGGAGTCCCAGTGCAGCGACCTTGCAGGCAACATGCTCACAGACGAGGACTATCTTAACTTCATGAGTGACACGCTATTCTCCACAATTACTAATCATCAACCATTTGCTTTCCCCGATTGCAGGGAAATTGGTATTGATAATAGTTTTTGTACCGACAGATATTGTATTTATGATAACGATCCGGTGATCGATACAGATGTTCATTTTAATTTTAGCCAGGGGCGCAAGCTTAGCTGACTTCATTCAACCAAGCTTAGGTCCTTTGCAGCCTAACCTTGATGATTTTATGGACACGTTGGAACCACTTCACGGTAACTTCACGTTATGTCTAATATTTGTTATAAAGTTGTTTTTATATTTTAAACGTGTTAAATATATTAATCTTCTTAGATCTTCTGTCATCAACGCCTCGTTTACCGCCCGTACCCGAAGAAACGACTATTCCTACAGAAGATCCCATGTACAGAAGTGCTATGTCAGTGGATACATATTCTTCACAAGGTTATATCACAGGAAATCACAACGCCACCACTGCCACAATGCCTACAAGTCAAATGACTATTCACGGTATGTAAAGAAAAATTAAAGAAATATAATGGTTATGAAATAATAGTGTTGCTGATCGTTACTTGTTTCAGGCACTAGTAATAATACTCAAATGATGCCTATGTCGGAGCCGCCTAAAAATGAAACACTGCGAATGTACAATAACGATCGGCTTTATTCTGAATCAGGGATGCAGAATAATCTTCTCGGCACCCATCAGATAATGCCTGCTTACCCGCAAAATACGTACGAACAACAAGAAGTCACTCAGTCAGAACAACAAATTCCCAACAATGTCTATAGCACCAAAGCGCCAAGGTTAAGATATGTGAACGCTCCACATAAAGTAATGCCCCAAGCGGAATCGTACCCTAAATATAATGCACGTATGTATCTGCCGTAGTAAAAATAATTATTATTTTCGAAATTTTATGTACTCAGTGTGTATTTTTATGTTTTTTTCATACAGCACTACCTCCTTCCCAGACGGCCCCAGAGACAGTATCGCTGCTTCAAAATCCAGTGCAAAACGTGAAGTACGCGTCAACAGTTGTGATTCAAGGGAGGAGCGGTTATAACAGGGAGAAACCTCGGACTCGTCTCGCAATTTCATTGCCGTATTCAAGTCCTATGTCGAATACTCAGTACCAGAATTATTCACAACCGTTACAGTGCCAGGCTCATGTGCCCCAGAGCTTTGACGCTCGCCAACCGGTTAGGCAGACGTCCCCGCAAATGCAGTACTTGCAGCCAAGTACATCAGAGTTCAAGGCCAAACCTTCGCCAACCGTGGTTAATGCGCGCTCGTTCAAGCTACCCTCACCTCCTTTAGCGCCTGCTCCTTCGCAGCAGGTACAGCCTTGAGTTTTACACTATTTGTGCTACGATTCTTTGAAATTATACTGGTCTAAAATGTCTCGGTACTCCAAAGTGTTACATAGCAAATTTGCTTATTTAGGGTCAAGTGGTGGCGGGTACGAGTTCAGCAGGCACGAATGTCCGGAGTAAGGAGCAATTCCGTTCGCACAGCTTGCCTTTGGGTTCGCAGTTGAGCGCGGACTGGGTCGTCACCGAGCCAGTGGCCAGTGGAAGCCATGATGCGCCCTCAACACACAGCACACACCCTAGTAGGGTAAGACTCATTTTGTTAACGTATGTATGTTCTCTCAGATTGCGATTTCAAGGAAAATTGGCTTGTGATAAAGCCTGAACCGATGTGTTAATCGTCCCTATCTTCCCTTTGCTTTTTTAATTTTTGGGCAATTCTGAAAATGTTAAGAGAAAATTTTGCTATTTTTTTGCTAATTTTGGTTATTACAAATTGTATGTTTCAAAAATAATCAGTCTATAATCATCATACGCTCATATCATTCGACAAGCGAAAACATTAATGCATTGTCAGCTTGACTTTGAAGAACTTAATTATAAAATATGAACATTTTAGGGTATTCCTAATATAAGTGCAACGCGTTCAGACAAATCAAGTTGAGTTATTTCAAAGATCAAAATCTTTAAGATAATGTAAATATATTTTAAAAATTCAGATAATAAACAGTTCAATGATCGATCTCTTTATTTCTGTCGTAAGAATTTATATTGAGATCTATGTAACATAAATATATATATGTATTTTTTTTTTGTCTTAAGAAAAGTTATATTTAATGCATTGTGTCAATAATTTTTTAAATTTACTATTGATTGCTCGTTACTAAAGTTGAGTAACAATTAGGTAATCATAAGATTTAAGCATTTTTACTATTGTATATTGTGTTGGGATTATACATTATCAATCTGATGTAATACTTGGAGTTGGTGTACAATCCTTCAATCTATCAATGATTATTTTGAAATTCAACATTTTTTAACGGTCTTATCAAAACACATATGTAATAAAGGCGTTACATTAAATTATCGAAACTCTTAATTGTTACTTTCAAATACAGTAGGCCTAGGGCCGGCGCCACCGCTAACAGTGACCTTGATTGCAATTTTGTTGTCAATTACCGCCCATGGCCCTCTCCCATCGACGGCGTTCGTTATTAGTCATTGTAACAGACAGATAAGCCAAACGAAAGATGCGACACCGGTCCTTAATGTCGTATAATGTTCAAAATATGGTAACGGTGTTCAGGGACGCGAGCTGAACCCGGCCGCCATGCGCATCAGGTCGCGCTCGACGTCGAGCACGGCGGCGGACGCGGGCGGGGCGGGCGCGGGGCCGGGCGCGGGGCAGGGCGCGCGCCGCCCGCCGCCGCTCACCAGCGTCGCGTCCGAGCCCGCGCTGCCGCAGGCGAGCGTGATGCTCGCGCAACTGCTTTCGGCGCAACATTGTTCGTTATACCTCCTTTTTTTAGCAAAAAATTGCGCTATTTCTTTTCCTATTAGAAAAATTAGATAAGAAGTGGCGTAATACATATACTGCTTTTTTAATAAAGAATACTAGAATAACAAAGTGACGGATGATGAGTTACTCAATTCTGTAAATAGTCTAGAAAGTAATAATCTAATGATTGTTGTATGAAAAATGAATTGTTTTATGATTTTATGTTATAGGTACATATTTTTTCATACTATACTACCCGTACGATACTTATAATCATACGATCTTCTGAAGAGTTAAACACTGAATTTTGAAATTACTCTATATTCGGTATTACTCCAATGAATCTTCATATTAAAGAATGCCTATTGCCTAGTACTATATCGACCATTTGATTGCGAGTCCTTCCCAACGTCTTGTGGTATTTGAGGGCTGGAAATGTAAATGGCAATTAATTTGTTCAGTTTGTTTTAATTGATAATGTTTTTCATGTATCTTCGAATGTTAGCAAGATAATTTTTTTAACATTTTAAGGGTTTTATCTTAATTCAAGATTTTGATGAAGATTACGAAATTATTTTTAACATTGGAAAATCTATTTATTTGCAGCTCAAAGCTTGTACAAGTTAAACAATAGTACGGAAGAAGGTTTAGGGTCGGATCCCCTGAAGTCTCCGATCTTAAGGGCTCAGCCCTCCCCCATTGGCAGTGATGTTATGTCGCCGCATCATGTAAGTTATTTTTATGTATTTTTTACTTCTACCTCCAACATATGAGAAAATCAATGCTGTTATTCAATCACTTAATCATAAACGTAATTTACTTAAAGTATTTGCCAATTCAGAACGCCTTTCTAATCTTTCTAATAATCCAATCATCCATCATCATAAAACCTCATATTGTGATATAATAACTTGTAAAAACAAAGCATTTGCCGTAATAGCGTTGATGCTAAAGTAAATACCAGATATATCATTGATGTGCCTTGATAATGCTTTGATTCATTTAGATAAACACAGACGTGTATAAATTGTGTAGACATGCAGACACAATTCATATATTTAAATATTCATTTTTATATTACTGTCATAGTATGAAATAAATAAACGTACTCTTATCAACCCATTAAGTAAGCAAGTCGATTGAAATATGCGTCGATAGGGAAATATATGAATATTTCTATTAGAATATTTAGGCTATGTAGGTTGTAGTACACACTACAATAACTCAAACTCATACATTTATTTATTCAATTACACTTCTTATAGAAGCATTTTGAATCGTCATAACATAGTTTTAACATTTACCACCGGTATATAGCAGATAACTACAAGATACTAGAATAATTCCTAAAGTCCTCTAGATGTAACTACTACCTTTACTTTATTTTTTTATTTTATATTTATATTTTTTTATTTTATATTACTCTACCATTGAGCACTTACAGCACAGGGCCAGGGCACCTGGGTGCCTAACCACCAAACAATTCCTAATTTTATTAGATAATGACTGCTGAAAAATACCTACTTGCTTATTATCTTACTTATATTAGATCAATGTCGATTAAAGACTGCCCTCTAAAAATTTCTTATCAACCAGCATGTGACGTGTTTTGACGTCTATTTGTCTTTGATTGTACTTCACTTAAACCTTACCAAATAAGATTTAACAATACTTGGTATGATTTAACAATACCTGAAAATATAAAATATTTGATAAAAGCTTTTGCGAATCCCAGTTTTATGTTTTGTTATAAAAATCCGAATTGTGTCAATTTATGAGTTAATTTAATGTGTCTGTTGAGAATGAAAATTAAAAAAAGTCAAAGGGGCTCCGTTCTCCTAATGTGCTAAGGCCACCTTAGGGGTAAAGACGGTCCTGATTCGTAGTGACTAAAAATAATAAAAAATAATTTTAAATGTAATAAAATACCTTTAATATGTATTTCCCCTAAACCTCTTATCTGAATAATTCTATAAAATGCTAAAAAATCGCATAAAAGGCCTATACGTTATCAGTTGTAAAGCCCCTATCGTAATCGGATTGCGATACTGACAATTTGTCAAATTGTTTTTCTCGAGTATCACGCTCTCGGCTTGTGCAAATTTGTCTCCGACTGTAGACTTCGGTCCCAGTTGTTCTTATCTCGACAATAACGTAATCGGCCGTTATAATAGCAGATGATTTATTTGTTGCTAGCACAAAAATCATCTATTTGGTATCATTGCCGACCTACATATTATATTTTTATCGTTTTTGCCAATTCTATACCTACATTCGACCTCGATAATCAAGTGAACATTGTAAAAATTAGACTAGATTTCGTTGAGCTTTAAGATAATAGAAATGTACTGATTTAATAACTGTTGTTTTTAACAAGATGGCTAAATTGTTTTGCACACCGTTGTATCTTTGACCGCAATCGTCTGGAAATTTCCTAAAATAAGAAAGTATATATGGCCTGATATTTTTTATTGATGTTTTATCAATTATCTCTCAGTTCATTAGTCGTTTTTAAATTAATCAGGCAATAAATATGATACGAATATTTTCTCACCCATTAAAAATGCCATTTACTGTCATTAATGACTGAAGTACAATCTTACAAATTATCTTATAGGTAATCAATAAATTACGTCATGAAATCTGTCTGTAGGAAATACGAATTAAAATGTAAATGGCCATATCATGAACTTTGTACATTTAATTGCTTCTGAAAGAAATGCATGTTTTGCCGCGATGTAATTTATGTTCGCTTCGCTAATAATAAAAAAAAAATAGTTTACTAACTTCAATATAATAACGTTTTAACAATTTAAAATATGTGTTAACACATATTAACTGAAGATGGTCGAAAAGCAATTACAAAAACCAATGAACTTCTAGTAATTGCACACAAACCATACGTTTGTGTAACAATTAATGAATGAAAGTACAAGAGGGAAATTTAATTAAGCTTTACTTCTTTTAAATAGTATTTTGAAACAACCATAAATATACGAAAAACAATTTACACACTCAGGTATTGTTATCGTGTATATACGTTTTATAGTCAGTGGAATATTTTTCACAATAAAGTAATATTTATTTTCGAAATATGAATCTTTTTCTCATATAAAGGATACACATATTTTTTTAAATTTCATGAAAACTGGTACTCAGATAAAAAGTTGCCCATATACTTATATACGCTCTTATTCTATTCGTTGGTAATGTCAGAAAGAGTAACAAAAATCTATCCTCATAAACTTTCACGTATAAAATATTATACTTTATATAATTCTTTATAAAGGGAAGAGTGTAACCGACCTCAAAAGTCCCTTTTAAATTTGATCTAATACTGACCATGATAAGGCGGTTATTTTTAGGTAAAAAAACTATTTTATATTCTCCTCAAAACAATGTACAATAAAAAAATACTATAATGTTCACCGTACATTTTTAAATAACATTTTAAGAACAAATTAACGAAAATTGGTTTGACAACCTCTGGATATGTTCAATTTACGTCTTCATAGCTAGTTGCTTATTTTGCGATATCTTGCTTTTTCTTTCCAATTTCTCAATTTTTAAAGTACCTACAAGTTGTGATAAATAATAAATGTGAGTACAACAAAATGCGCGCGAACAGTCGCGGGCGCAGTCGCTGTCGCCGGGCGGGTCGCCGGGGTCGCCGCGCGCGGGCTCGCCGCGGGAGCCGCGCCGCACGCACCTGCACGCGGAGCAGAAGCGCCGGTACAATATCAAGAACGGCTTCGACACGCTGCAGGCGCTCATACCCCACCTCAATGCTAACCCCGCCGCTAAGGTAAGCGAATCCAACATCCAATTTTCTTAACGTACTTCATTTCTTTTCAATGTCAACTTTTATACATGTCTAGGACTTATACAATTGCAACTTATTTGCGATGCCGTATTACCGTGAAGAATTGCATAATGTATGTGATTTCCGAAGTAAATATAGAAAGAGAAAGAAAGATAGCGAAAGTCTACAAAGAATCGCACGTCTGGCGTGTATGTTGATTGTTATTTGTTGTCATGAATCGTTATGTAATGAAATAAAACCAACCCGATCTATTTAATCAAACCCACGTCGCGTCTCATTTAATCAATCGGAACCAATTAAAGCAATGCGAGATGCAATGGCGCTATGTTTATAATATGTCTCTCACATTTGATGCACTATAAATGCTGTATCATGCTTAGATTTCCGCCTTGCAGAACACCTTTTATCAAATAATGAATAATAAAGAGATAAGTGGTACGATAGTAGAGTTTTATTGCCTCTTATTTTCAGATAAGTAAAGCTGCAATGTTACAAAAGGGTGCAGAGTACATAAAGCAATTGAAGGCAGAAAGGAATCAGATAAAGGAGGAGATGGAGAGTTTGCGGCAGCAAATCGAATGTTTAAATAATTCCATATCGTAAGTATTTCGACGTTTATGCAATAATAATAAATTAAATAAAATAAGGGTTAAACTGACTGTTCCACCATATATGCATCGATCTGCTTCTGAAAATAAAGTGAACTGAGCTTATTAGTTATTTTCCGAGTACTGTAGCTTCTTATTGGAATGTTTTGACAACCTCTCATCTAACGAAGCAATTCAATTTATTTAGGTACCGCACCTGGAATATATCCTTTTAACTTCATGCGGCGGTGTCGGTGGACGCGACACTGTCTCAGAAGTCTCTACAGTTTAGTTTTATTCTATATGCAATGTTCAATTGTTCATTATTTCATTATGCTAAGCTCTTACACGCGGAAAAACCTCTAGGTACATACGCCATGTTGTTAGCAGCTCAGGACACTATATAAGTGAAATATAATTATTTAAAAATGGTGTTGTACTGTGAGAGACTGCGAATCGTCAGCTCGCGTTAACAAGGATCTTCGTTATCATCGTTAAAATATAATTAACTGTTATCGATTTATGACAACTGCGATATTATCTAGACGTTTTTGGCTTTTACAAAAATACCGAAGGCGTTGTGCTACTGTATGCTTCTTTTATTGTGATGATGGTATAGATAGTGCTAATAACAAAGACAATTGGTAGTGAACCCTTGTGGGGCATGGGGCACTTGATACACATCTATTTCACTGATCTATTTTTTCTATGGACATGTAGGCGAGACATTTTTTTTCTGCGTCCCCACCGGTAATCGAACCCAAAACTCGAATCGAGGTTTCCACGTTATTGTGTTAACCACTATACCAAGGAGGCGATTGACAATGGTCAACGATGATGATGATGAATCATCATCATCATCATCATCGTTAACCAGATCATCAGATGATGATAATGATATTGGTGGTGAGGATAATGGCAATGACGTGCCCCCGCAGCAACTGCCACTCGCTGCTGCCGGCGACGGGCGCGCCCGTGTCGCGCGGCCGCTCGGGGCGCCTGCGCGAGATGTTCGCGGCGCACGTGGCCGCGCGCACTATGCACAATTGGAAGTATTGGCTCGTATCCTTTTTGATTGATGTTTTCATGTGCACCCAGTGTGTACGAGGTATTGGTGGTGGGTGAATTGTTTGACGTAATGAAGGTCTGTTAGAGAAATATATAATTCTACATTTTAAATGCTATACAACGATGAGCAAGATATATATAAAAATTACTAAATTAAGGCTTATTGTGAGCGTATTTTTCATTTTTCTTGTGACAATTCAATATTATGAGTAAATAAGTAATTGCTATACATTAAGAACTTGAAAGTATCAGACATTTTTAGTCATTCAGCTTGAATTCTTAAATCTTCAATACAATCTACTTTTAGCATTTTTGCTAGTTCATCATTCTCTCGTTTACAAAATGATTTTTCAATGCTGTATTGTTGAAATTTTGCTGTTAGCACTTGCATGCGTCTGTGTGGGTGTGTGTGTGTGTGTGTGTGTGCGTGTGCGTGTGCGTGTGCGTGTGTGTGTGCGTGCGTGGATGTGCCACGTACGAACAATATATTCCTGAGCGGCGCAGTTCAGCGTGGTGAGCGCGGCGCTGGTGGAGTCGTTCAGCGCGTGCGTGTCGTGCAGCAGCGGCGCCGACCTCGTGCGCACCACGCTGCTGTGGGCCGAGCAGCACTGCTCGCTCGTCGAGATGAGACCCGGTTAGATTCGTACTCTCTCTCTTACTCTTTTACACTCTAACTCTTTTACAAGTATATATATACTATAGAAGAGAGTTTGTTTTAAACTGCCACCGATTTGACAGGTCGATTCTGCTGAGAGGAATCGGCAAGAATATCAAAAATTCGAAAATCAGCGTTATGTGAATCAACTGATTCAATAGACTTAGTGGATCTTGCATTCTTTTGAATTCCAATCTTATGGATTTTTTCAAATATACTCAAAACACTGCTGCCGTTTCTTTCCAAGGATAGTAACTAGATTAAATTGTAATATAAACAGTTCTTTTACGTTGTAACTTAACTACAGTATTTTACGGAAATTACATTTTTAAAGATCAAAAAGATATCTTTAACTATATAAATTTCAATAATACTTTTCATATATATAAAATTAGAACGGTAACGGAAACGGGGCTGATAAAATCCCGCTGCTCTCTTTTCCATTGGCTACTTTCCATTGACTACACGAGTGAAGCTGAGGACATATAGCTAGTTACAAATAATTTTGTTTTCAACGCATCCATACGAATCCGCTATATGAACCGATCGATTCTCCACAGCCGTGCTGAACTCCCTGCGCGTGCTGTGCACGACGACGGACATCCTGTCGAGCCCCGAGCGGCTCGCGGAGGAGGCGCGCGCCGCGGCCGCCGCCGTCAAGAGCGAGCCGACCTAACGTGACGTCACCGCGGTCGACACCACGTGACGTCACCGCCGCCGACCACGCCTCCGCCACGCCCCCGCCGCGCCCCCGCCGCGCCCCCGCCGCGCCCCCGCCGCGCCGGTGAGATACCCACATATCTACTTTCACTTTGCCGTTTTATTGCGCCGCCTTATCGTGTATGGATACGATATGTGAGTGAATTTAACTAAAGCGTTTTATCTGGCGCGTTAAAAATAAATGTTGATGCAATTCGAATCGCGTCGGGGGATTTTTGAAAGAAGGTTGCTGTTTTAGATTTAAACTTCACAGTGAAAGGTGGGGAATGTCATTATAATAAATAGGCATTTATTTCTTGCACCAACTGTGTCAGTGGAATCAGCCGAAATGCTGTTTCAGCGACTTAATCATATGTTTTATATTTAATGGCGTTTATTGTATAAACAACTAGACTTACAATCACGTCCAAAATGTGTCCGAAGTCAAACTCGACTGGTGGGTAGAGTTTTCTAATAAACGATACAATAGACTTTGAACATTAGTGCTTCGAAATAAGGTATTAATTTCAATGAATGTTTTTTACAACGTCGCTCGGACATTTTTGACGACCTTTTAATAGCCGATTGTGAGTCTAGTTGTTTATAGCACCAATGACTTTATTGGATATGTCGAATTTGTTAAAACGTATCTTTTTTCAAGAAATCTTGATTCAAAATCCAACATCTGTTGTACTATCGAATCCTTCGATACTGAAACATAGATAAAAAATATGTGTGAACAAGGACCATATTATGGTAAATAATAAATTTTGTTAAAATTGGAGATACTATAATAAAATTGTGACTTTTATACCCAATTGAATTAAACAACAATTAAATTTGTACACCTTATACATAACTAGAAATTATGAAATACTCAAATATAATATACCATTTTGTGAATGAAACTTATATGTAGCTATACATATTTGTAATTTCATCAGTTTCAAGGGACGTGTCGGTGGCTGATTGCGTTCAGGCCCAATATAGTAATCAATACGATTAAGTTAGTTGGGTATTTTTGTGCAATTTTTGGTGTTCACATGTCCTTATTGCTATGAGGATGCGCACAAAATTCTATGAGACGGGTAAAATATTATAAAAGTGCGGGTGGATTGCCACACCGATTGGTGATCCTACAAAATTGTTATTGTTAACACTCGGCTAGCGCTTTGTTTCTGTGATTTTATACTATCATATAATATAAATATTCCTATGAACGGTAAACTTGTTTAATGTTTTCCTGTTTTTATTCCTTATCAGGATTTTTGTAGGAGGGCCAAATTCATACCACCTAATAGCTATAAATTCTCGCACCATAATCGTTTATTGCCGGTGCTTGTGCGTTGTGCCTTATCGAGGTTAAAACACGCTGTTATTTATTAATGGAATTCACATCATTTTATAATAATATAGGATTATCGATTGTAAAAATGTATATAACTACAACTCAGTGCCTTACGTAAGTGCCTTTGGAAACATGATCAGTGGATAATATATAATAGATAAAAAAAATAGTTCGACTCAGACCAAAGATTGTTTTGTCTTAAGATGTGGCAGTGCAAGTATCCACAATGTGTAATGAATAAATGAAACGAAACGTGGTCCGCCCGTCCTGTGTTACACGTGAATACCAATCTAGTGAATAAGTGAAACAGAGAATTTATTAAACATGTCGAGATTTAATGTAGAGTAATAACTTTAAGTATATTTACGGCAGTAAGTTACTTTAAGTGAATATTTTTATATGGTTTGTGTGGTTACACAAATATTTTTATATAATGTAATTATGTGAATCGGTGCCAACGTAAATATTGTTGTAAATTGTTATATAGTGATATAATTTTATGTTGTATCGTTGACTCTGGTAGCACGTCGTGAGACGCTCAATGTCAGCTTTAACTGAGTTTATATGCGATTGTTGTCTAAATACATTGGAATGAAACCTGAACGCTTGTTTTAATCGTTTATTATCAACATTCACCCCGCAAATGCAACAAAGGTAAATCGTCAAAAGTTATTGCTAATGCTACACATTTGGTGTTGTCATATTAGTTTGCTAGTGAACTGGCTTATGACATAATATCAGTCTTATCATTTAATATTATGTTATATTATTGAATTTTAGTAATACAGTTTCAATTATAAATTACGTAAACTACAATAAGCATTTACATTATAATATTGATTTTAATATCAAGTTCCACACATAATATTGTGTTAGTATTGAAATATATTCAATTAAATCCATTGTGGATTGGATTATTGGATGGATTGTGGAGCACCTTGCTACATGTTCTATATCAAATTTGTTAGAGAATCATACATAATTTGTTATGATGCCGATTACACAACATAGTTGGGTGCAGTGAGCATGCGCGACAGTTTACTGAAGGGCTCGGAAAGAAGAGCGTTGATGTCTCCTCGTTCTACAATGCGACCGTCTTCAAGGATTATACTGCTATCGTATTCACGTACTGATGATATACGATGCTGAAACAAATATAAGAATACTTAAGTGAATAATAGGATGTTTATAGGATTAAAATTATTAGGACCTTATATTATCCTTATCAACCATTAGGATTATATAGGATATTATTATATAGGATATTTTAGCAACATAGATTTTACACAGTTCGAGTTTTGGATTTGCTACTACGGAAAAATAACTATTGATGTCTATTATTTTCAAATAAGATACAAATAATAATAGGTAAGAAAGAGAGTCACAAATAATAGGACACTGAAATCTACACGTGGCATATTGTCTCTACTATCAAAATATGCTCCCGAGACAAAGCCGCCAAACGGTTGAGAACACGAAAGATCGAAAAAAATAATCATCGAACTGAACATCTTCCGTTTTTTGGAAACGTCATATAAAACATAGCAAATACAAACTAACCGCAACAGTAATAATAGTGGTATGGGGTGCGAGCGTAGCCAGCGCGCGCAGCAGCACGCGCTGCGCGGGCGCGTCCAGCGCGGCGGCCGGCTCGTCCAGCAGCAGCGCGGCCGCCGGGCGCGCGTGCAGCGCCGCGCGCGCCGCGCACACGCGCCCGCCGCGGCCGCCCGCCCACCCGCTGTGCTTGCTTATGGAACATTCTGGAAAACGTTATGGACATTACAATTACTTAATTTCATCGATTGTAGATGATTTCCCTGATGCTTTATAGGAATGAATGAAAGCATTTTAAAACATTTTACGTTATGATCATCTTCGTCATACGTTGATCTGGATTCATATTTTTTATTGATTGTGAGTAGAAATTGATGGTAATTTGTCTTACATGTTATAAAGTAGGTTTATGGTACGATTTTAGAAATATTCGTGGTATTACCTAGCCCTGCAGACTGGGCTGTAACAAAATCGTAGAGACCGACCGCTTTCAGGCATTGCCATATTTCTTCGTCTGTGTGCACAGCTAGCGGATCTAAATTCTCCCGCAATGTCCCAGAGAACATAGTCGTTTCTTGTGGTAATACTACAATGCGATGACGTAATGGTTTTAAGGGAATGCGAGTGATATCCTGCCCGTCGATGAGCACCCGACCACTTTGTATGGTCGTTGCACCTGTGCAAGTCAATAATAAAGTTGACTTTCCGCTGCCACTGCGACCACACACAGCGATCTGAAATAATTGAAATATTCATTGTTACAAATTTTACATAAAAAGGTCTAAACGATCCTATGATTATACGATACACTATAATTTTATAAAAGGACCATATACTAAAACAATTATTTACTCAACTACCTCCAAATTGTCAGAACTAGACTCAATTTAAATGGGATACGGAAAGCACCATCTATCAAATTAAAAAGAATCATCAAAATCGGTTCAGCCAGTAAAAAGTTATGAGATAACAAACCTAAAAAAATACAGTTCCACTCCTCGTTATAAAAAAGTGAAGAGTAAATTATTTATGAGAAAAATAATTTATACGTACCTTTTGGCCAGGTTTAACAGTGACATTTATGTTCTTTAGAATTGTAGGTCCGTTTGGTCGTTGTTGAACGCTAACTTCTTGAAATTCTATTTTCCCGTTCCGTTGCCACCCAGCCGGTATCGGACCTAATCATAACAATTAATGAGGATTTTGCAGCATTCAATGAAGAGAATAACATAACATTTATGCAAAACTACAATTGACTACACTATATTTATTTACTCGAGAAAATGAAAATTTAAGAAAAGATATCAATACGATTTAATGAGATACATACAATCATCCCTGTAGTCTTCTTGGGGCACATTAATATCGGTAATTATTCGTTCAAGAGATGCGAGTTGTAAGTGTAGATCCGCTCGACACTTAGCCAAATGGGCGAGGTATATTGGTAATATTAGAGCATAAGTGCCCGCCAAACCCGCCACTGCTCCCGCACTCCCGCTGTAGAGCGCCACAGATAATGAAGTAAACACAGTACAAGCACCAACTAGATCCTAGAATTAAAAGTACACTTGAAACATGAAAAATGACTTCATACAAAAATATATGTATATTATTATTTGAATAATAAAAAGTAATAAACTTATGGTAAGTAATTTAAATGTTGAGTCATGTGGTTGTAAATGTGATTTGTAAGTAAAAACGCGACCGTATAAATGTTGGTAACTGATAAATTGATGACTAATTGGTAGGTATACATGTACTCTAACAATGACATAGACCAGACTTACGAGTCCGAGTCCAAGCCAACGATTGGATGCATTAAGCAGTAGCAAGGCGTTATGATTGATATCAACTCTGTTTTGGAAAACATCTCGTAATCTAGTTTGTAGTTGTCCCGCTCGCACAGTGGCCGCTCCTGTACTAGTTTGTGCGGTTAATGTTACTACACCAGCTGCGCTGTTTGCTTCGATATTTTGTAGTTCACTGAAATGTTGTATATTATTTAAGATCATTTCAATATTGTTAAATTTGCATTAAATTTGACTCAGCTTATTAAAATTAAATGTATAACTTATGTTAGTTTTGAATTACCTGGCATTCTTGAGATATACAGATTGCAACGCGATGAAAAATAACAAAGCAGGTAATAAAACCAACAGTGTCCATGGAGACAGAATGATATTCACGAGGAAGGCCGCTCCGCAAAGCAGAGCCAGCTGAGTCCAACGACTTACTGCAGTCGGCAACTTCTAAAAAAATTTATGAACAATATGTTGAATTAGTGAGACTTTTGCCATTCTAGAACAATGATCATTTTAACGTAGTTTTTACCTTATCAACAACTGAAATATCATTTGAAAATCGGTGGATATAAGCGCCTTGCGGTGTAGCGTGGTGGTGATGTAAAGGAGCGTTTAAAGTAGCTCGTAGAAGCTTGTCGTGTAACATTCTGCGTGCGGCCGCACCCGCGCTTGCGCATGCCGCTTGGGCAAACCCGCCTGCACACACACCGCAAGCACACCAGCCTGCGTACATTTGTACCATGTCCCACATCTGAAAATTCATTCCTCGTTTAATTTATGAATGTTTAGGCTTACGTTTTTTTAAGCTTATGTTTATATTATTTATTATACATTTTCAATCTTTTTATTTTGTGATTTGGTAAATCGTTAAATTGGCAACGATTTGCACGGTAAAGATCATTTTATCCTTCCTTCTGACACAATTCTGACGGTAAACACATCGTTAATTATTAAAAAAAATCTTTCTGCTTTTAAATATGTTGTTTCACAGTGTTGTCATAGAATTATATCAATTAAATTAATTGTAGTTTATTAAATCAAACCTGATTGTCACTAAGTGGTTGGCGCGTATTGTTCTCAGCAAGGCGGGACAGCCAGCAATCGGCGGCCACCGCGAGGCCCTGCCCGGCCGCCGCCGCAACGCAGTACATAACACCCCACCAGCCACAACACATTAGATACTCTTTCCATATTGCACTCTATAAATTCGTTATTATAAAAAATAAATACAATATTCGCTAAAACAATTATCACAATTTTATAAAAGGATATAAAGAGTTATTCCAAATGATATCTGCTTTGAAAATATATTTAGTGTTCGATTTGTTACAGGGTACCATAGTATAGCGATGTTAAACTTTAAAATAAATAACGTAACAAAAACAATAAACAAAACCAGGGCCTAGGGGGAAGCTCTTGCTAGCTAGATCTTGCTTAACCCTACCTGCGTATTAAAAGTTAGAATGTTTATTATCATATTAGTGCTATATCTAAACAGCATCTTGCTTGATCTTGACATAATTCCATAGCGCGTACTGCTAACGAGAGCTACATTTATGGTATGTTTAAACTTAAATATAGTAAATATGTACATAACTACACACCTCATTGCGTAATATCTCCGGTTCAGCTTTCGACGGCCGAGAGTCGCTCGCAGCATTAGATTCTACACCGTTTGAAGTTATTGTTGTAAAAGTGGCATCAAATGTACTGTCATCTGTTGTACCTATAATTCATTTTAATCAAATATTAGTAGGTGCAATCTTCTACTTGTTTCGGTATTTTTTAAATATTATTATTATTTTGTTATATTTTTGGTATAATATGACGTATATATCTTCATAAGTTATTAAAAATAATACTTGTTAAAAAAAGAAAAAAAAATACTTATGTAAATGTGTTAAATTATTGAGATCTCATTATGATTAATACGCTATCAATAATAATATAGGTAATACCTTTACATACTTTAAATAAGAAATACCTTTACATCCAATTTCCACATTTGTGTCTGAATCAGAACTGATTAAACGACGTAACGTCCTCGGTGTCCATCTAAAAGTTTTATATTATATTTAAAAAAACAAACATTTAGGTATATATGCAACTAGACTTTTCTTATAAACATTTTTAATTTTTAGTATATACTTTTATTAAGAAAGTCTTAAATTTTGAAAACGTAGCGGGAACAAACCGCTTTGTTTTTCCTAAAGCCTATATTAAAATCCATTGTTTTCTCTATTATATTACCTAATTTTAGCTATGTTATCTTAATTTTATACATGGTAGTAGTATATGACAATTGATAATGTATATAATATTCAACTATACTTTGCCAAGTTCTAAATATGATAAACGCGTAATTAAAGTCGAGTAAACGTCAAACATAAATCAATGTGCAGATGAAAAAAATTATAATTATTTAATTAATACCGACACTTTAATTAATTATTTCTTAGCGCTACATAATACCATGAGCGTAAAACACGTGCTGCCAATTATCTTGTGACCTACAAACTGTATTTACAATGAAAATATTGCAAAGCGTGGTTTTAAATATAGCTCCTAATTAACGATGTTATTAAAGTACTACGTGGGTACTCTGTATGACAAATATGTTGCTCTAAACAAAGGAAGTTATACTTTGTACATAATTTCTATTTGTAATAGGTACTATAAAACTTCAAACACATTACGAGATAATTAAAAGATTATCAAAACATCTTGTTCACCTTATTAGTGCACGTTGGCTTGGTGGCCGTAGAATCCGTCTTAATAAACTTCCATCCCGTTGCAAAGCTCCGTTCGTTGCGTCTGCGCTAACCGAGCGGCGAACTTCGCGACGCAATCTGCAATTTTAGCTTGTATATTCGTACAAAAGTCACAAAAGTACAAATCAACAAAATACTTACTAAGCGTATGATTTTAATGTCTAATACAGAAAATTAAAATAAATTGGTAAATTTACTTATGATTGTGTGCGGATGTTGGGGGAGATGAGAGTTGTCTCTCAAGAGGTGTTCGAGTTTTTCGTGAGGTTCTCCTCCAAGTGCCACCTGTGCACATTGACACTTCCGCCAGCAAGTGAGCTCCAGTCGCCTCGCTTACTGCAATCTATTAAAAGTACCTATTACTTAATTTTGTAAATCAAGCAAAGACATAATATAAGATACTTCGATATCTGTTAACCTATGAACATTAAAATAGACAAGGTAATATCCGTTTATAAAGCATTTCAATGCTATAAAACTAAAAATTAAAGGTTATATCCATTTCAATTTCTTATGAACCTCTGAATATTTATGAATTTTTTAAAGGAATGCATTACCTTGCAATCGTTAAAAAACTAATTTAAAACTCACAATGTTGTCCTCCGAGACGCTCCTCTGATAGTTGTTTCTAGAGAGCGAACGAATGAGAAGCGATCGCTCTTGCGCAGTCCCCCCTGGCGGGCCGGCGCCGCTCCGCGCTGCGGCCGCGCGCGCCTCGCCCGCTAGCGACCACCACTGGTTTAGTGCGCCCTCACATACCCCGGGACGTCCCACGCAGCTCACACGACCACCCTCCATCACGATTACCTTCAATTTTAGTAAAAGTATTGAATGATGTACGCACAGGTGGGAAATAGTGAAGTAGGCACTTAAAACCTTCATGCAATTTATCGTCATCCTAATTTCAAACTCACTCATTATGATACATTGTTTCAAGTTAAAGATATAAATAAGTAAGAAAAAACATACAAAGTCTGCATAGTGAAGCAATTCCAATCTACTGGTAGCAAGGAGTATAGTGCGGCCAGATCTCGCGGCCGGCAACAGTGCACGTGCGACGACGTGACGCGCTAGAGGTGCGTCCAGGGCACCCAACGGCTCGTCGAGGGCAATAAGTTGTGCTTGGGAGTACAGAGCGCGGGCAATGCATACACGCACCCGTTGGCCTCCCGACAGCGGGCTTCCATAACTTCCTAAAACCGTGTCATCGCCATCTAGGGAATGCAAAAATTTAATTTTATAATTTCTACCGCAATATTAATATTTGGTTCAGCAATGATCCTGGGATGCAAAAATCTGGATTTAAGAAATGTTACAATAGCCAAACAATTTCATATTGTCAGTAGAAATAATATTACATACCGGGCAAAAGCTGTAAGTCAGGCCTAAGACCAGTAGCTCGAACGACTTTAGCATATCTAGTCGCACACCAAGGACTTTTCATGAGGATATTATCACGGATTGACCAATCCAGGAGCCACGGTGGTTGACCCGCATACCATGACGAAAAATACCTTATTCACAATTGAAACATAAATTTTAAGGATAACCTTATATTAATTGATTTGTCTTAAGTAATGAACGGAAAAAAAAATAATCTTACCCGTTACAGTTGTCTATGTGTCCGCGTTCATATTGCATTTCTCCGACCATAGCTGCGAGTAATGAAGTTTTGCCAGATCCTGATGACCCCACTACCATAATCAATTTTCCTACAAGGATAAATTCAATGCACTCGTAATAATAAAATATCGAATTAGCCTCCAAAAACTATCGAATTATAATTGTAAACTAAGTTATTTAGGATTTTGAATAAATTAAATACCTTTACTTACTTTTACTTTTACTTTAATTAAATACTTTATACGTTACCTGCCGGTATATCCAAGTCTTCAATTTCCAGCCATAAATTATCTTTAATACCCCAGGAAAAAGCTGCATTTCTGTATTTAATTAGATAGTCCTGACTTTGCATTGTACCATCTTCAGGGAATGTATCATTTATTTCAGCATCATTTGCATCATCTATAAATATTTTGTCTTTTGGATCTATAATTAATCCTTCATCCAACTCTCGACATTTAGTACTATAATTTTTATCTATTTGATTGTTCTTAGATTCTGGTAGATCCAAAAAATCTCGAATTCTTTTCGTACTAACCTGTGAATTACGCCCTTTTATTTACTGGTAGTGTCACGTTAAAGAAAATATTTGTACAAAAGTAAATTATTGGCGTAATAGATTTTGCTTACCAATGCCTGTATAACCATGAGAACTGTTACTGGTAAGATAAGTAGTGGAATTGTTAGCTGATTAAACAATGCCAGACCAGCGAATACATTCACAGTTGTTAGGTGATTTGTCTTCCCCAGGAAATAATGCATCGTAAATGTTACTATTGTTACTAATACTGAAGAACATTGTGTCGTAAATGCTGAACAATCAAAGAAATATTTATTTTGAATAACATAGGAAATAAGTAAAGTTGTAATCACGGTTAAATCTACTAGATATATGTTAAAAACAAATGTATAATTTAAGAATACTCAATTGTTCACTCAAAGGAGTGAGAGCGAATAAAGATTCGATCCAAATAACCAATTTCGGTTGCGCGAAGTTGGGTATATAAACGTACAGCTTAAGAAAAAATCCAGCAAACCTTTTTTACATCGTTTTGTTGAGAAAAATTATTTACGTAATCAGCGTATGCAAAACTATACATGACATTGAGTATAGTACCCCACATGCGGGACAATCTGTATAATATACTTACTTAAGAGGCCCCAACATATCGAATCCCTATTGAGATGTTTCAATTCAACTTCCCTCAGTTGCAATATTTTCTCATTAAACAAATCTTCCCAAACATATAATTTAATGACATTCATCCCTTGTAAAATCTCAGACATTTTAGAAACCCTATGGTCGGTGCATTTAGATATATTTCTGGAGTTGTCCGATATTTTTTTTCCGAGGTAAAATTGTAATGGTGTAATTACTATGATGCTGGTGGCTGCTCCTATTATTGCACTCACTCCCAGTTTTGTATATAATAAGTATAAAATAACAGAAATCTGAGAAAGAAATATATTGTACACACAATATGTATTGTATTAGGTTAGTAAATTTAATGCGTTTTTAAAAATGTTAGGGTATATTGATATGGACCAACCTTTAATGGGATAGCCCATGTGTAATGACAAATCCATACACACGACATTATGTTGTAAGTGTCCTGTGATACCAAATTCATAAGCATTCCAGTTTGTGATGATTCTTCGCTTTTTGGAGCTTGTAAAAGTGGAGACAATTCATCTGTTTCAACTACGTCTGATGACCATGACGCTAGTCTCATACATTTATCGAACACCATATTCTAGACGAAACAGTTTGTTTTTTGTTTTTATCTCTTTCCTCTTTGTAAATAGTATTAATAGTTGTTAAATACACAAATAAAAAGGTTGCTTCTTACTTATAAATTATCATTTATGTACTTTTCACTATCATTGATATTGTATGAATGTAATATATGTAATACGCTGTTATTACATACCTGTAAAGACGATTTTAGTTTGGTGCCTTCAACTGTCAGTAGATGGGTTGAATTTTGAGATAATAGAGCCTGAAGAATAAGTGAAAGTGTTACCACCATTAACATAGCATAACCGTTGTCGAAAAATTCATCTATGCTGACATCTGGATCGTCTCCAATTTGTGTTTGTTCTTTGTCCATAAACTGTATTATTATACCAAGGCCTAGAGGTGCTATAACGCCCATCAAATCGCCGAACAATTTAAGGATTCCGGCAATATAGAAGTTCGGCCACACGGTTAGGACGAAAGTTTTCCACAAACTAGATTTTCTCGTCTAAAAAATAATGAAAATAATGAAGAACATAAATTCAATAAAATAAAACACAATTTAACATTGATTTTTTCAATAATTATAGAATGTGCTTACGTATTTATTGCTGTAATTTTGTTCAAACTTTTCATAACATGTTTTCGATTTTTCTTCATCTGGCAGTGGTCCTAAATCATCCGTTTCAAGGGGAATGTCGCAACCTTTGTACAATAATGAATTGAGCCAGAAAAATGTAATTTTACCATAGAAATGGGTTTCGTTATATTTATATATCACACCTGAATCGTTTGGTGACTTTTGGTTGTGTTTTGTCGGTGTGTATTTGGCTACCTGAAATATATATAATTATTATTCTTAGTAAAAAACTAAGCTTTCATTTATCTGAGCATTTATCATCAGCGTCCACCCATTTTGTTCCCACTGTAAGAACACGAACTTCCTATGAGGGTTCAGGTCATATTACACCAAGCTGGTTAAGTGTAGGTTGGCGGATGGCATGTCATAAAACTTTATGATTCTTGGGCATAATTTCCTTCACCGTTTCGAACAGTGGTTTTATAGATTATGTGCAGATAAATTGAAAAATCTACTTATTTGTTTCACGTTTGGTCTCGACTTTGTCGGTTAGGTTCTACCAGTGAGCTACAATTGCTCAGATTAAAAACATATACTATTATTTAGTAATCATTACTTGGGCTGATTTACTGTGGTCTGCGATACCGTGATATGCTCACATATTATATAGCACATATTAGTT
>NC_052121.1:5713047-5724603 GCF_012273895.1 Zerene cesonia | reverse complement strand
GAACAGTGGTTTTATAGATTATGTGCAGATAAATTAAAAAATCTACTTATTTGTTTCACGTTTGGTCTCGACTTTGTCGGTTAGGTCCTACCACTGAGCGACAATTGCTCAGATTAAAAACATATACTATTATTTAGTAACCATCACTTGGGCTGATTTACTGTGGTCTGGGATGCAGTGATATGCTCACATATTATATAGCACATATTAGTTTGTCCATACACAGAACGTTTGTATCTACAACTATAGAGAGACATATATATTATGTACTGAAACAAATACAGACGATAAGGATAATAAAATGATATTGTAATAACGTGTGGTTAATAGCGACAAAGCTAGCGATCGGCGCCAGTCTGGAAGTGTCTGCATGTCCAACGTCTGGCGTCTTTCTATGAGTAATAACCGAAGGTTAACATCCTTTTTGTAATAATAAGTATATATAGGTATCTGCGTCATAATGCGAGATTTTACGAAATAAATTTCAATGCGGAAATATATAAATACTCACATATTTGTATAAAAATTTTTAGTAGATTACAATAAAAATGTTGTTTATAGTTTGTAAATAATATACTTCTATTTTTAATATGCATATATGATCGTAAATAATAAAAATATAAATGTAAAGCAATGTACAAATACAATGCTTTAAGAATTTTATAATCTTTTGATATACCTTTCAGAAAAGTAACATTGATAACATAACTAATAAAGGCTAGGTTAGAAAAAAAAGAGCCAAGAATCATTGAAAAGTCGAGGAAATAGTAATAAATATTCCAAATATTATGAACGATACAATAGTTGACCGTGCATTTAGATTAAAATTAATGGCTTGTTTTGAGGTCAGTGCAATTGTATTGCACAGGAAAAGCATGCGTCCCCTATACATGGTCACACCTTGTGCGTCGCGCATCGTTGTTTAGGTTAATTGGACGCACTTCCATAGTCACATACATAATTTTATACAGAAGCCAATCATTTTCTCAAAACATAATAATTGACGTATAGATTAAAACAGGTGCTATTTACGGGAATATATCTTACCTCGTCATAAAAACATAAACAATCAGCACCACCCATTACTATGGCACAGATCAGGGTAAGACCTTGAATGTAGACTTCTACATGAGTCTCAAATGATTCTCTTTTCGAATGTTCGAAGAGTAAGGCCGCAGATGATAAAGTTGTAAGAAACCAATAGACTGCTAGATAAAGAGTAGGCGCGAGCGAGCGTCTTGTCCATAGAGACACGTGGAATGCAGCTGCTGCGAGCCAGGAAAGCGGTGCCATTAGTGATGCGACCAAGTAGACGGTGTCAGCGGGCCGTAGAGAAGCCGCCGCTGCACCGCAGCACCACACCACGCCAAGAACGATGCTCGTAATGCCACGAACATTTTGGCATCGCCAGCGGCTTGGTGCCCTACGTGAAATACAAATGACTTTCAATCGATTATAAAGTAACATTATTTCTATAGATATTCAATATTAGTCAGTCAAAATAGACTAACTTAGACAGATTAACATACAGTTGAAAATGCTGATAAATAAATAAAATATGTATTTCACATAATATACATAACTTACCGTACCACCTGGAAAACATTTTAAAAGAAATGCGCCAAGTACAAAACCCCATTGGTCAATTGGTCACAACCTAAATTTCGAACATTTGATCTTGGATAAAATGTTTGCAGTAGTAAGATGAAGTTATAAGTTGTTATGTTTGTAGTAGTGCATTAAAGAATTTGTATGTCTTTGTACATTTTCAGCTCTATGTGAATGTTTGCTAAGTCATATGTCTATTTTGGTTGGACTATACATATATGAACATACCGGGCTGGTCGTTTTCGGCCACAGCAGCAAATGAGAGCAGTGAATATTGCAGCACAGTACAGATTGAGCGAGTGCAGTGCTGCAGCTAAGGCGTACGCTTGGCACCTCCCATCGCCGCGAACACACACGGCCTCCATCACTAAAGACGATTGCATATATAATTTTACAGACCTTACAAATTAGAAGATTTATAGTAGTATTCGGTAGTGAATGAAATTTTATTAATTTATTTTTTAAGCCATACCAACAGTGTACAATGTACACACATAACTTACGAGTGACGAATTATATCTGCAAAAATCAAGAATAACTCGATCTACTTTTTACTATTATTATTACATCCACAAACCATCGAGTCTAATTAATCGTTTTATTTTTTTAGTGCATATCGATGTTAGCCTGTAGGGCTACTACATTTTCCAATTAATCGACATCCACTCTAAAGAGATATTATGTAACAAACCCGAAACTTCAATAGCGTGACTCAACACAGGAGCACCTCTATATTAGACTTTGTAAACTAAATATTCTTAAACAATTTTAATATATTTAAACATAAATAATAAGACCATGATTTACCTTTGTGTATATGGGTACATACGCACACAAATTAGGTACAGGTATGAATAACATTTTTTTTACATACTTCACTATTTGCTGTTTGAGTAACCAATGACAACACAATTTTTTTTCGAGAAAAACTAAAAATGAATCGGAATAATAAAGTCGATAAGACTAGCCAGAAACTTACAAAGGTCATTAAAATTACGATATATTCGAATTACTCTCAAAATTTCTACCAACATTATTACGACGGTTTGGAAGATCAAAAACTTTACAATAGGATAAGGTGACAATATATTTGGCAAGTCTTACTTGACATTTTCGATTACCGTTGTAGCAACGAATTTTATTGATTTACTGTTTGTGGGTTGTGATTTAGATCTCGAAGGGTTAAAAAGTAGTATCAAGTAACAATCTACGATTACGAAGAGAGATAAAATCAGAGAATAATAATCGGTATTCACGAATATACGCTATTTTCGACTCCATGGGAGTGAACATCATAGAACGTATTGGCAACAACCCTTAACATATTCATTATTATTAATTAAAGAATTCTTATATGATATACCTATTGAAATGTCCGAAAAATATAACACAGCCGGCTCGGTGTTTGCGAAAGTAGAATTTTGAGTTGCGGGACGCTTACGGTTTATTTTAGTTATACTAGTTTCATATATAAGTGTTTGGAAATTATGACACTTAAAAATATATGTTACACTTATTTTTGACATAAAATTGAAGATTTTCAAAATTAGGAATATTTGGACTAATGAAAAAAAAATCATTAACATGTACCTATCTATACAATAACAAATACCTACATACCTAATAACAAATAATTTTATGTTTGTATGAATCACATAGGACTAAATAAAGATAACAGGCAAGTTAATACAACAAGAAAACAAAAAACGTAATTAAAATGAAACGCATCGTCTTACTGAAAAATTTGTATGTCATGGACACGCTATAATTAATCAAATTTCGATGTAGATAATAATTAGTGTTGAAAAAAAAAAAGTACATATATCCTTCAATAATATTCATCATTTGTTTTTTTTTTAATTAGCTAATGTGATGAAAATAGTTTTATAGGGATTTAAATATATATACATATTGTTTATTCAATTAAGTGACCTAACATTTTATCTTCTCGTTAATATCGTTATATAGTTATAGGGATAAAGGATATTTTCTATGCAAATAATACAATTGGTAACTATATTCAATCCACTAGTTATATTGAAATATGTATGCCAAGAGAAGCATATCTACCTACATTATTAAAGTACACAGTTATTCAATGTTTAAATATTAATTTGATGGTCGGTAATCAGTATTCAGTCCGTGTAATCTGAAACTACATGTATGCGAGATGTGTATCAAGGGTTGACGTAGTTACAGTAATCTTATAACATCCTTTACCAAGAACAATGTGTGACGGTGTGATTATTAATTCATAAAATATGTCTTCATTTCATAGTTAAATAGAATTTGTATGGGAAGGACGCAATTGACGAATTTTGATATCCAATTTTGTACAAACCTTAGTGCATAATTGGTATGCGGTTGTTTAGACTACAGTTAAATCACATAACCTTATATCATAAAGTAGGTACTAGTTACAATATAATTTCGCGCCCCGGGTTAAGTGAATCCATCAACAGCAAAATAATTGATAAAAAAGACAACTATAATTCAAAGTCTATGGTGAATAAATAACACATTTTTGCGTTCATAGATAATGTTATTTACAGGTTGTAATCTATCTGCATGGCAAATTTCAGACAAATCTCTACAGTGCTTCTAATGTATAACTGCTACCGATTTTGACCGATTTTGATAAAATTTGGCATTTTAAGTGTAATTTGGTCCAACTTAAGATATAGGATAGTTTTTATTTCGATTAATTATCAAAAGAATTTATAATCTTAATATTTTTAACTATTATTCAGCCACAGCAACGCGTTGCCGGGTATGCTAGTTTATAATAAAATATTAGAAGGATTCCAATTACTTTAATCATGTTTATTGCAAATACTCAAGGTTGTTAAAAGATATACCTGATCAGACATGACAACGTTTTTGAATGTGTTTTACATGAATTAATTGGAATGCTTAATAATGATATATTTAAGTATCAGAAGTAGATAAATATATTTAGTATGTGGGTACCTACATTCTTATATTCCGAAGTGTCCGTACTTTAATTAATACGTAATCTCAGATCATTGCAATTTTTAGTTGATATGAGTCCATATACATACCCTATCAAAGCACTATATGTACAAACTATCAAAGCAAATATTAACCTTGAAGTAAAAATCGATTGTTTTTATATTTCGATAATTTTTGATGATCGTTTAATACTCTTAAAGCAGGTGTTAGGCACCTAAATAATGCAACCACAGTTTCTGTGTCTTTCGATCTATGTTTTATTCAGTTACATATTTACAAATCAATAATAACTAAAATTCAACAAATACATATTGTTTGAAAGTATTAACTCACCTTCAATAATTTTTACAATTCCAGGTAGGTATTTTTCACCTATTCACTATTATAATACACTGAGCACGGGTCTTAGTATTTGAATATTAAAATTTAGATATAGTCCATTGTGTTGTATAAGGTTTGTACCGTGAGTGTATGGTATTGTAATGTTTTTATTCCTTTGGTATGTTGTGCTAACTGTATCGAGTGCGATGCGCCATTGAGACGCGACGGCAGTCCAAAGCACTTACTCGCGGCAAACTAAATGTAAAATATATTCAACTTGTGTGACTCTCGGCTACAGTATACATTTATTCTAGGAGCCGTGTTGTGGAACCTTGTTTACGGCCGCGGCGGTCGGCGAGCACTCACGCCGGCCGGCTGACTGCACTGCGTAAAGTTTCTAGGGTTGTCGAGTTTCATCATCAGTAGCATTTATATTTAAGTTATCCACATATTCAATTTCTCCATTTGTAAAATGGTTTAGTTCTGTTACTGATTTAAGACATCATATATGTGTGAAAGTACTTATAGAAATCATATATATCTTTCATAGTATATATTATATTGAGATATAAAATGATTATGTTTTGCCTTATATAATAGACTTTAACTGAACTTCTGAATTTGACTTCTTATAGGTAATATAATTTCTGATATTTTGCATACCTCTCTTATATATTTATTGACTGTTTTGTGTTTTCCATATTAGGATAGGACGTCTTCCTACCGTCAAATTTTCGCACGGCGTGATTCTCTGCTTTGTTTAATGTAAATGGTCTCATTTATTCTAGCACACTTTCCACAACCTAGCACAACTTAGACCATACAGGTGATAAGCAGGGCAGGAGGTCGATCGACAGCCTACATTTTTTGTTATTATAGCATTTGTGACCTCCTTTTAATTTATGCTACATTTGCTGGTTTTTACTTGTAAACACGTTTTGTTAATATAAATGATTGAATTGGTTTAATCAAGCAAACGATTATGTAATAATTACAAAAATTTTAAATATTGATACATTCCATAATTTGGAAAAAGGAAAGATAGTTTCTATGAATGCATTAAAATGAAATAAAAATACATTGTTTTTATCAATAAAACTTTTATTTACACAAGTCGATACAGTTTATACTTTATGGGTACGAAAAAGGTACGGGGTCATATAATATTTTAAATAATATAATGTATCAAATTCCCTAAGTCTACACCAGCGATGACTGTATTTAAAAATCAATATCCCACCCTGAAGTTTCATCTGGCGGCATTTTATCCTTAGGATATTTCTCGAAGTTGGAAAGGTCCAAGTCATTTGAAACTGGTTGTATAAGTGGAGCCTTAAGTTTCCCTTCACGTAATCCCTCAAAATCAAAACCAAGGAACCATCTAAAATAAATTTAAAATAAAATAATAAATAGTGCTACTAATAAAAACATAAATGAAGTAGTAAGTACATATTATGTACTTATATATAACATATAAGTACATAATATGTACTTATATGTTATTAAGTACATCCTTTTGAGATATATCGATATTGTGTACTGTTTTCATTAATAAAATAAATGCTTATCCTCACGAGAGTTTACGATCGAAGTAAAACAAATAATTCACTAGCAAAAACTACTTACTTGTGGTTTTTTATATCCGTGATACCATTTTTCAAATATCCCAAACGTTCAGCTGGGACAGCGCGACATAGTTTTCGTATAAGTAATTGAGCAGATTTCGGTACGCGTGGGTGAAATGATACAGCATCTATCCCGCGGAGGATGAGTGTATAAGTCTTCATGTGATCTCCACCAGCGGCTCTAAATGGCGGTTTACCGACCAACAATTCGTGGATGAATACCCCAAGCGCCCAGCAATCGACAGCTCGGTCGTGTCCCTGAAATTATATAAATATGAATAGATAAAAAGAAACTATGTACATTGAACACGTATGACTTACCTACTTAGTTTTTTATTTATTTTAAATCACTAGCTGATTAATTCATTACTGATTACACAAACAAGTATTAGATAACATGGATTAATATCTTGATCAGATCAAATGATCTAAGGTCTTATCAAGACGCATAAACGTTACAAATATAACATGGTTGAATAAATATTAATTTACACAATATGATGTTGTACAAAATGCCTACGATATAGATAAAAACAATATTTGAGTCACACTTACTTTATTAAGCACAATTTCTGGGGCCACGTACTCTGGTGTCCCAGCAAATGTCCATGTCTTACTATTTGTTGATAATCGTTTAGCGAATCCAAAATCAACCTGTAAGGAACATTTGTACCCAGGAAATTTGAATTAATATCCAATTTATAATTATTTATCAACGAATTATTGCTATGGTTATTTCAAGTTAAAAAAAATTAAAAAGTTTTTAAATCGATCGATTATTTGAATGAAGTTTAAAAAACAAAAGTTTTGTGTACCAATTTAATATAGCCTTTTGTGTCTAGCATCAAATTCTCCGGCTTAAGATCTCTATAGATGATATCTTTCGAGTGTAGATATTGGAAGGCTTCGACAACGCACGCCGCCATAAACCGTGCGATGTTCTCGGGGAAATACCGCTGTTTTTGGAGTATTGTCCACACGTCACCGCCAAGGACCGGTTCCATTAAGAAATATATGTATTTATTATCCTTAAAAGTACGGTACAATCTGAAAGATTACGAAGTTAATTAATCATTTACATTTCGATGAAATAAATTTGTACGTTTTACAGAAATAATAGAGAAGAATGTGTACCGGCATATAAATCTATTATTACAGGACATCATTATATTTTTCTCGTTAAATGCATGTTCCTGCTGTTGTTGCTGAACCATATCAATTTTCTTAAGGCATTTTAGCGCAAAGGTTTTTGAAGAATCTTTCTTATACTGCACTAGCTCAACTCGACCGAAACCACCGACTCCCATAGTACCCACAATCTCTAAATCTTTCAGCTCGATGAATTCATATTCTAAAATGACAACAATTATTAATGTTAAGGAAACAAATATATTTGGTCGTTCAATGACTGACTAGTTAGTTTGAGTAAACAAATTTTGGTTCTAAATTAGTATCATAATACAAAAGGCGTGAGTTAATTCCGATTAATTATTTTCCTCTTGGTATTTTTTTCCTTTATTAGTTTAGGCAGCTAAATTAGTTTATTGGTATTTTTCCTCAATTCATCGATTTTGTTTAATTGAAGGCAATCAAATTATTTGTGTTCGATCAAGACATCGACAAAGTCTTTTAGAACAAGTGCAAATAATGTTTAAAACTAAATTCAAAGTACCGCTATCGTTATTCTGTACACAAGGACTTAAAATATTTTATTTGTAGTCGTTATATCTAATTAAATACGTAGTTTTGATATCTTATCAATCAAGTTCAATCACATACATATTGCCCGAGAGAGGATTAAAATAATTATTTTTACACACCGCTTTTTACTTCGGAAGTTTTCTTTTGCTGAGAAGGTCGAGGCACTGCATGTCTGATGTTCTTCAATTCTTCCAAATTTCCCAATAACTCTGAGAAAGGTCTGTGGATGGCATATGTTGAGATGTATTTTTGTAATGTTCCTAGTCACTGGCATTTTAATTTTACAAAAATTCAAGTCACATTAAAATCAATTTTAGAAAATCGAAAGACGAACAATTGTTATAGATAATATGTCGCTGTATATTTGAAAAACCGTTAGATTACTATCTAATCAAACTCGCGAGATTGCATACCGTCGAAATATCTTGATCCCTATCTGCTTCATTCCATCCTACAGTTGCTTGCAATTTAAAGCATTACATTTCGTTGAATTATGATGCGAATATATCTCAGGTATGGATTAAGGCAAGAATTTACATATATCAAACGTCCCTCAAGTGCAGTTATTACTGTGTAAACTAAACAAAAATAAACCGACCCTCATCCAAGCTATCATAGCTTCGAATGGCCATTTCACAATCCAACGTTTTCACATCGTTAGATTTCAGTCTTTCAAAAAATGAATACCTTGCAATGCAAGCTTCAGACAATATTTTTTGCTTTGTAATCTAAACTATGTATGGATTAGTGTAATTTGTGTACCCGCGTTCTAACGTCAAGCATTCAACCCCTGGAGGCATAGCGGTTACGGTTGCTAGACGACGATCCTCGTGAAGCAAGGCTTGTTCCCCAAAGTACTCGCCACGTTTAAGCGTGCCCACCCGTCGTTCCCCGCCGTCCCCATCTCGTTTCGTTACCATCACAGTACCACCTCTTATGATGTAAAATTTGTCACCTTTGTCGCCTTGCCGTACCACGGCCGTACCAGTCGCGAAAAACTCCTGAATAATGTGACGAATAATAATTGTTAGGATTATATTTCTTATGTATTAAAATATAAATAGTTTCTTATATTCAGACGCTCAAACATTACTAACTCTTCGCAAGAAATCTGCGATTTTTGCAAGTTCTATGGGGTGAATCCCTTGTAATAAAGGAACAGATGATAAGAAACGCATATTGTCCTCTTGCTCCTGTCGACCACTGCGTACCATGATCTTTTGAAAAACTTTTCTTTCTAGTGTCCATACTTTCGCTTCTGTAATACCTGAAAATTCATAGGCGATTTCAATATTGTACTATATTTATATCATTAATTGAATTGTATACGTTACAATAACAAAATACCACATTTGCACTAACATCGTATTGAAGCAAAACGTTTCGCTTTGTATAAAATAGCTAATTCGCCGAAAGCTTCACCAGGACCAAAGTTCTTGACAACTTGTCCTCCTTTGAGTACTTCGAATTGTCCATGTGCCGATACATACAAGTGGCTTCCACTCTCTCCTTCTCTGATCATAAGGCTTCCTGCAGGAAATTCTTGTGGATTCATCGCCTCTACGACTGCCTCTAGGCGTTCTTCGTCCATTATGTTTTTTAAGAAATCGTTAGCCATTATAGCTTTTTTTATTTGTTCTATGGACCTGAAATGAATGTGAAAAGTTTAAATATAAAAAATATGAGTGATGACCATTCTATCCATTCTTTTGTAGTTCCTGGGTAGACAAAGACTGAGTTAATGAATAAAACAGTGAAAATAAAACTTACATATCATCTTTAGCAAATTTTTCGTATTGCAGATCTAGTAGCGACCGAGCACTATCCAAAGGAGCGTGAGGTGCTATCACACCTCTCTTTCTTCTCATGCGTTTCTCCGGGTTAGTTTGAACAATTTCAGATATTGTTTTACGGCCAGCACTAACTTTTGGATCTTCCGATGCTTCGCTATCCGAGTCCTTTATATGATTGATGCTTTCGCTTGATTTTGCGCTTTGTATACTCATGTAACTCGATTTTTTGCTAGAGCCTCCGGGATCAGTTGGTAAAGTGAGGCTCTTTTTGTATACAGCAACGTTCCCCATTGATGAATTCCCATTTGACACCGGATTTGCAGGATTATTTTCTGGTAAAACCTACAAGATCACTTCGTAAGGATTTTTGCGGAAATATCTATAGATATTATCTATGATACTGCTGATACCCCTTATATCTGTTCCAGGTAAGTCGGTATAACCGATATTACTATTATACTTGAGTATAATAACGAGAAATTCATTGCTCATTAAGATTAGCACACACTTTTATAGCTTTATTGCACAAATCTCTTTGCTCATTACCCTATCTATAGATATGTCGAGATTCAATAAAATTGCTATTGTCGATTTGCTTAAATGTAACAATGTAGAAAAGTGGAATATAAATCATTGATTAAACACAACTATCCATATATTTTGATTGAGAATAAAAAAGATTTTATGATTAGTACCTGCTCAAAAAAGGCAAACGTACATAGGGTACGAAAGTATGAAAAAATATGGAAATAGTAGGTAGAATAGATAGTGCAGCATGTGTATTTAAATAATGAATTATTCATCTATAACATAATCATGCCAAATTTGCTAAGCCTACCCACCCTGGTAGGCTTAGCAAATTTGGCATGATCAAAGGTCACCCTCAATATAGGTAACGGATATATTTATATTTTAAATTATAAAATTTAAATTCAAATTTTTTTATTACGAACCTAATACGCTAGTGAACATAAACATAATTTAAGACGACTGCCATTTAAGTGAGTAAGATAACTGCAGAATTGTCCTTATATTAGTACCATTTAATAAAAAAATATTTCCAGTAAATATGAAAACCCTTCTTCAATATTAAGGCTTTTAATAGGAAAATTACAGTACCTATTGCATGCCTACAATATCATATAAATATTAAATAGCACATCAATAGAACCACTTATTGTTAGAATCAAACGCCCTTAAATATTTCCGCAGTTCCTTTATTGGACTTTAACCCTCTTTAAATTTTTAATTTGTTTTATGCAGTTGAATAAATAATATAGTTTGAAGGAAAAATATAATCTGAAAAATTAAGGATAGGAAATAAAAAAACACCTAATATTTTTATTCATATATACTAGCTATTTATTAAACGAATTGACGTTTAAAACTATTATTTCACAGAACCGATTGCTGAGTATTATCATAGCTATCATTTTAGTCTTATTTATTCGATTATTGTTAATTAAAAAAAAAGAAATATACGAAAAACATTGTTTTAATAATAAATGCAGTATGTGTGTGTATTCTGTTTTTAG
>NC_052121.1:5668252-5712047 GCF_012273895.1 Zerene cesonia | reverse complement strand
CGCATAAATTATAGTTTGTTTTACTTGGTAAAAGTAAATGTTTTAAATATTATTTTTTATGAAAATTCACAATGAATCGACACTTACATAGAATGTTTCACGTCGACCGGCATTACGCCGTTCTCGCACTGCAGTTGTGAGATCAAACCGGCTCCTAGAAGACCATCGGAACGGCGGGCAAAGAACCATATTGTAACACTTTTCAGCAAATTAGATTTTAAACATTCTTAGAAAACACAGCAACGTTATCGTAATAGTGAACCAACACTTCACTGTTCAAACGACACACGAGCGGTCTTTATCACGTTTGCTAGATAATCTACCATTCCGATTGTTTTAATTATTTTATGCTAAAGACGATTATTATTTATTATCAAGGAACCTTGCAATCTTATCGGCACATTATCATAGGTATCCAATCAGTGCTTCTCACAACATAGCCGCCACATTTGCAGTAATTCCGTACCGTAACCGATTTACATTTACTATGCTGCAGTCGCAGCTGCTAATGTTATGTATAAACATGCATTTCTATTTTCCACGATGGAAACTCGTGGCGTGTCGAGTGTATTTGCAAACAAGATAAATTATTTGTTCATTTATAAGGATCAGGAGGATGCATCAATAAAACATAAAGCAATTCATACTATAATATTTATTAATAACGTAAATGAGTACACAATGCCAAAGGCTTTTAAATGATTCACTTCATTCAACATTTTTCATTTGAAAAAAAATATATATTTACATTAAAAGAGAAAATCAGCTCTGCAATCAAACTATTTATAAAATTGCCACACCAAAAAATCCATTATTCATTTATCACAAATCGTATGTAAGAGCTCGCTGTGCACCAGGCTCGACTCGATTTAAAATTATTTCCACTATTCGGGACACAAAATGTGCTTTATCGTATGAAATGTGCCAAACGGAAGACATTCATTATGTTAACAGATGCGGGTAATTTTATTTTATTCAAAGTCTATAAAACATTAAATTTTAACATTATACAAACAACATATAGAAATGGAAATTGAGCATGGTAATAGTATCTAAATACTGGTCAAATCTGCGTCGCGTCAACGCACGCGCCTAGTGCGAGCGCGCCGCGAACCTGTCGCACGAGACGCCTTCCCCGTCCGAGAACCACTACCTTGACTAAATACATAAAACGATTCAACCTTTATATCAAAGATTTAAAATGCACGTCCAACACGGGTCGACGTTTTATATTTTAGCTAAAGAGTCAGCTTATATGCGACAGGTTACGCTTCACGTTCGCCGTTCTTACACGTACAACGAAAACGAGAAACTAGTTAAACTCATAGACATGCCGTGTATCAAATGTCGTGCATTTACTAGAGTGGAGTGGCGGCACGTCTACGATTTTAATATCAGACGCGTAGGCGTAATAATAACCCTGCTAATATATGAATAATCTAACGGGAACAGCGTCGACGAGTGCAATTGACAAACAAGTGTTACTTATTAACTTTCACTACTTTAACAATATAAATCCGACGGTACAAATCGTAAGCAACACACGTTGCGGTCGCGCCCGCGGCATAACACTATATACAAGTCCGGTTGCGGCGCACTGTCCGTGCCACGCAACGAATGATATGATTTATTATGCACGATATAACAATTTTTATGTCTAACAGATGACGAAGCGGCCGAAAGTTTTGTGCACAGCGCAATGGAGAAGAGTAATTGTCATGAACTTTTAACATTTTATAGAGAAACATATCGTGTTACAAAATACATAGCTATCACTTATTTTAACCATTACGATATTTATAATACATTGATTTTGACGATTTCAGTTCAAAATCTTATCGTAGCACACTAACCATTTTGTCAGATATGTCATGTAAATTCCGATTTTCCTCCAAGTAACAAAATAGTTTAAAAATTTATTTTAAATAATGTATTACATTTTCTACGATTCTTCTTATTATGATTCAATAAAAATCAACTAAAAAAGAAATTCAATAAAATCAGCATCATTCGTAAATATAAAGAGAGAGCATTCAAGTAAACAGGGCGATTTTGTATCAAGGGACATCATCGGTTTTAGTGAGTTTTGTTCAGTTCATGACTATAATATTTCCTCGATCAAAACCCACCCTATATACTTGTTTCACACAAAATTGATTTTTCATCAATCACTTTGATTTGTGACAGCAAGATTTAAAAAAATCTTATAAATAATAATCAATGATTAGGATCACATGTACTTCAGTTTCTGTACTTAGATGTAAAATTTGCATAAAAATTATATAGATCTAAAATTAAGACCCTAAAAATTAAATACATTCACGCATGAGTATTTAGCAATAAAGCACAATAAACTTGTTCGAAGCTGCAACGTGACTACATTACGTTCTTACTTAAATAAAATATAAAAAAAAACTTACAAAATAAAGCCAGTGGCACTACTAGGTGAGTGAAATAATTAAAAGTATCAATCAAGAAAATATGACACGAAACAACTTATACATTAGCTCCTAAATATAAACTTACATTGAATTCAAATTCAGATACGAAATACAGTTTCGTAGCTATCACATGAAATCTTTAAGAAAACAAAGCACCATTATTTCTATATAATTGTGCGCAAAAAGACTAGAACTTCTAAGAGAACGCAATCGGATCTAGACAAAGTGGCTGTTTGCAAAAATATGAAACACATTACAATCTGCATAGTTAGCATTGTTTATTTGATCAATAAATTGTAAAAGGCGGTTGTACAGAGGTTTCAATGCTACTTTGGATAAAACAATTCAAAGAGAATCTTGCATTGGCTACATTTCATATGTAGCAAATAAAGAAGAGTTAAAACAATATGAAGTCGCATCAGATCTATGGCTTTTATCAATCAAACAAGATCGAAAGGCAACTTTTCTCAAACTTCCAGAGTGCCGATATGATATTTCATTTGATAGTCAACTAATTACGTACGACTCGTAGATTTTGAAGTTTTTCCGAAAGAAAGACTATTAAATCTAATGAGGATTAAATCGATGACATGCAAAAGCTTCGAAATACGTATGAATCGATGGGTATTTGTGCTTTGGTATAAACGTTGAGCGAATCATACAAATATTTTACAATCCTAATGCAAATATGTTAAGATCTAGTTACGACATCTAAACGGTTGGACCCGTACGAATGTTTGTTCAATAAAATGAAGGTTTAATAAAATAGCACTGTAAAATTAGACACCGTCGAGGAAATAATTACAGAATAAATCATAATTACAAGGAGAAATCTCAATGATATGTAAGAACTCCACGGAGTTATTCTTTTTATTTTCTTAACCACTACATTTAAAGCATTATCGCCTACGATTCAGTAAAATTAGACAATACAACTAGCGATCGTGAACAATTCGATCGAGGTTGAACGATCGCGGTAAATAACTGTTAGCCTATTGAGAAGCTAAATGTACAATATTGCTTGAACTATACAAATGTTCCAAATCTAAGATTAAATAATGCAATCTAAAGCCAAATCTCTACCGAGTAGCGGAGTAGCCTGAAGCTACTCGAGGAAGTAAATGTTGTGACGTAGGTACAAACCAACTACACGCTTAGTTCACAATTGCTTCGAAGGAGTAACCAGAAAAATATATTATATTTGTATATAACAACCGAACAAATGGCACCTCTTCAGAATCGCACCACAACTGTTTAAAAACTACTATAAAACAGCTACCTACACTTGAAGGTACAATACGGTCGACTTTAATCAATATATTTCATATCAATAGTTCATACAAAAGAATTTGTATTTAACGAGTACTTTGAAAGTAATAGATACGCTATTGTAATTAATTGTATATCGTATTGACTGCACCGTAAGGGTGACAACTGTTTAACGAGTTCAATAAATACGCTATTCACTTTCAGCTTACTTTAAGATATTTTAAAAGCTTAAAATTTTGTTCCACGTAAATTTAAATTATAGTATGTTTTAGATTAGTAAAATGTGTTTGGAATTATATTTACATTTCTTTCTATGATATGCAAGTGCAAAGCTCACTAAATATTTTTACAAGTTAATCTATTGTCAATTGTATGTATGTAACAACTACACTAGGGAATAGCAAACACCGACAATATGTGGGTATTGATGAATCACGCCAGACTCGTTTGGTTCTTGCTGACAAACGTGAGAGTTCGGATGCTCGCACTTGTATTTCAATATCGAACGATTAACGATACTATTGAACTTAAACTATTTCAATGAGAAATTTAAATGACTTTGGTATGAATGAGTTCGATAGCCCGCCCTACCGCTACGCTATCTAAGCTTACTTACAGTAATCGGCTACCACTATTACTGTTACTCTATCGTAATTTTGTACGTTTATAAAGAGAGTTCATTGTCATGTTACGTAAAGATGACCGAAATACTAAGAATATTCGAGTAATAAAATCGCTACGTTGTTCCACTGGCTTAGTATGGCGCGAATCTGTTGTAACCACTTCTGTAAACGGCCGTCTGGAAACAGAAAACATTGCTTGTGTTATCTTAGAATATGTATGTGTGAATTCGATTTATAGATGGAAATTATACATTTACTAGCGGTCTGTCCCGGCTTCGCCCGTGGTACATATATAGCCTATAGCCTTCCTCAATAAATGGGCTATCAAACACTGAAAGAATTTTTTAAATCGAACCAGTAAGTAGTTCCTCAGATTAGTGCCTTCAAACAAACAAACTCGTCAACTTTATAATATTAGTATAGATTTACCCCATATCCTGTTACTGGACCGATACTGTGTCCTAAATATGGATCTGCGTACTCCCTTCCGTATCTGAAAATAATACAATACCACAACAAATTAGGTCTATAAATTAAGGTACAAATACTATGGTATAAACTATTGAACATGAGTGGATAACAAAAATGTTTTTAACCAAGAAGACAAAGAAGTCTTTGAGTAATAATAAAGGCTCAATTTCAGGAAAAATATAGTCCGGGGTCAAATTTTCTGCTACAAAATGTCTTATTAATTAACAACTCTTTATTAAAACGATGCTTTATTGTAAGCGAAATCGGGCTTCGAGTCTCGGGTTTTGTTGCCTATTGTGGAATTTCTTAAAATGAACAAACCTTAACGGTAAATTTTACACTGAAATTTATTTTTTACTATCTGCGCCCCGCGGTTTCAGCCGCGTAAGTCCGTATCCCGTAGGAATATCAAATTAATCATATCTTGTGATAGAGTAAACCGATTTCGATGAAACAAAAACTAAGTTATATCTCAAGTTACGTATAATTTTTGTATATAAACATTGTCTGCATTTAATTCGTAAATTTCACGTGATGTGCGCACAAACAAACAGACAAAAATTTCAAAAATGATGGAAATGGGTTCTTTTAGTTATCTTTTCACACACTGGCTATTTTTTTTTTCTATTTTTTCAATGTACAAAAATGACTTTTCTACAGATTTATTATATGTAAAGATGTACCTATTTCTTAATATTTAAAGCATTTTGGCTTACTTTGTACAGTTGATTCATATCGCTTTCGTAAAATACCAATCGTGAACCAAAACCGATCTACTGTACGAGACTAATCCAAAAATCTATATGAAGTTACGATGCAATATGCACTGATTGCTTTTCGATTGAAGCCGCAGCTGTACCATTGATCCGGGTTTAATTTGTTCAGTTTTAAGCTAGGGCAATAGAGATCTCTGACTTGTGATACAAAGATCCGAATAGCGATAAAAATATGATACTCAGTCGTTAAAAGCAGAGCGAAGATTAAAAAATGTATACATATTATATAGTAGTATCGTAAAAAATTATACATATTATATACTAGTAAATTACGATAACATTCCATGAACTTTCGCCTATATTCTGCTACACGTAGTGGGAACACTAATATATGTACCATTTACACTATAAACATGCATCCGAGATACATACGTTGCTGCAAGCGGTGTAAGCGCTGTGGGAGCGGGAGCAGCGCTGACCGCAGCGGCGGCGGCGGCCCTCGCGGCCGCGCCGTAGTTTGCTGCAGCGGCTGCAGCTGCTGCGTGCTGCGCGCTCGTCAGCGGCGACTTCAGTAGCGGCGCCGCGGCCGCCGCGGCTGCAGCGGCCTGCAAACACTACGCATTAATAACACAATTATAACGCCATGTAATATGTAATACAATTGTTGCGTCTCTTTGTTTATGTAGCATGTGAGACGTTCAGAAGAATTATTTAACAAGTTTACAGCTAATCTGCAGACTCGTTACCAGTGTTAAAGCTAAGACACATTAAATGAAAGAATATACAGCCTTCGTATCTATCTGCTCTGTGACTAAAATTATACTATGATACATCAGCGATAGATTTGTAGTTGTTTGCTTTCATTGTGGATATTTTTTCATTAACGTCGTTAAGAGGACATAAGAGTTTTGCAAACAATGAGCCCACAAAGGCGCAGACTTAAATTCGGTAGGAACTCTATTTTCCAATGGATTGGTTAACTTAAAAATCAGTAAACGATGGATATAAATGATACCTTACCACGCTGATAAATTCCATATGGAGACTTGCAAAGTACTATTACAATGTAAAACATAAAAAAAAATGAAAGCAATTGATGCATTAAAATGAAAATAATATTCAAACATAAATAAGGTGTTGCAAGAATTTTCAATCAATGTTTACTCATGCATCGCAACGTAGTCAATGATTCGAAAGAGTATTTATTCGATCTTTCTGCAAATCAGGAATTGTTATTACTTGCAGAAAAAAAGAGCCGTCTATGAATGAGAGCATGCATTACCATCCTAGCTTATGAAATATGTAAATAATGTTCATATCAAAACACAAACTACATTGAGCACGAACCGAAAGTAACTAAAACTAATTACAAGTGTTAGTGAATCGTTGCCAACGATGAATTTGTTGTGGGCTCAATGTTCTACACGGAGCATGATGTAAATTAGCATTTCAAATGGAAAACACAGCTCGAGCACTGCCTAGAACTAAATCACCCACCACAGTACTAAGAACAAGAACAACTGAACAGAAAGCGGGCCGGTCGCGATCTCTGTTACCACAAACACAATGTGCAACCTGCATTACGGTGAATCAATCAATCTGAAGGATATTCGTATAAAGGAGCAACCAAAATCCCAGCACTCACTCCACATTATCAAAATGTTTACTAGCGTGGTGGTACACAAATTAGAAAGCGATAGACAAATACACAAATAGACGAAATATCAACCAGCTAAGACCGTGACAGTACCTCAGCCGCGGGTTTCACCGCCTGTAACAACACACCCATATTCACGACGTTTTTCGTGTATCTTCATTGTTCGTATATACATATTTGTTTTAAAAATCGAAGCTTTCCTCGTACATCTTAAGGATAAATGGATAATTATACATAAAATATATGTACTTTCATTTTGACGGATTTCTTTTTGCTGATACTATGGCAAATATGGTCGAACGATAGTATTTTGAATGAGATAGAAATCGTAAAGTTTTATGATAAAGCTATGTCTTAATATTAATAAAAATATGTATTACCTGTAGTCTATAGCTCGAATCAGCAGTGGCTGCTGCAGCTAAGAACGGGTCATAATATACGCTGCAAAATAAAAATTGTCAATGATTATTTTTATTCAAAAATTATGGTTGATAAGATGTTCACTACCATAATAACTGACACTTGATTTTAATAAACAAGCTCTTTACTTTCTTACTTTCATTTACTTAAATAATTACTCTAGATAATACAGTAAAGTTCTAAGTGGCATGACTAATTGCTTAGTTTCTACTTACATCCGTTCATTAGCATGGAAAGTGCAGAAAGTGTTAACAATACTACATAGATGAAGGAGAAAGTGAAGTAATAGTAGCTAAAACTAATAGTCATCTAGCAGTCATAAATTGGCAACACAAACGCAATCAACTTTTATAAGTGTATTGGGTTAATATCTGAGTTTTATTTGTGTTGCCGACCTATTGAACCCTTTGTTTATAATTAATGATGTTCTATACTAATTTTACTACAAACGTACTGTTTAGCGATGCTATTAATGAGAATATACATTGATATTAGTAGTTGAGCTCATACCGATACAAACATATAATACATGTTAGAACAATTATTGATTGGATTTCTCGGGAGGGTGATCTTGGGATGGAGGAGGCCTGTCGAGAAAAAATGTATGAAAAACCAGATAGAGAAAAATAGAAAATATATACTTAACAATTTTTTTGAAAGTCTATTTAATTTTAATAAATAGTTTTTTTATCTATTATAAAAAATAAACCCTATTATTCGTTAATCTTAGCGTTTATTGAGTTGATGTCTTTTACTCAGCTTTTATTACACCTGTAAGTCTATATTCAAATAATGAGACTTATAGAGAGAGAGAATATTCCAAAAGGCCGCGAGGATGTGGGGCGGGTGTAGCGAGTGAGGTGCATGTGTGAGTACTCACGGTGCATATGCGTGCAACTGCGATGCGTAGGCGGCGGCGCGGGGCAGCATGGGTTGGAGGGGGTGAGGGTGCGCGGGCGGGCGGGGCGAGCGGCCGCGCATCACGACCGCGCCGCGCAGCGCCGCCGCGGGGGCTACATGCAACACACATACTGCTACTGGCATGCGGGCGGGCGAGTGGGCGGGCGGGGCGAGCGGGGCGAGCGGTGCGGGGAGAGGGGGGGAGGCCAGCGGCCGGAGTCGTGAGCGTATAGGCTAATGCGCGGTCCTACTTCGTATACTCAACTATGCTCGAGGACGACTAAATAGATCAAGCGTATATGGAGCAACCTTCACTACAGCACGGAGCAGTTTTTTAAAGTTAGGTTTACAAAACTGCACAATACTGCGTGGAGAGCTTGCGTATACGCTTAATCTAAAACTCATTCAGCCAAGCTACACTTTCTCCATTACGCTCATATTATCTCGTAATCCATATAGTTAATTTATTATAATCAATAGGATTATGACATAACATGGATTCGGTCGAGCAAATGTAACTGGAACTAGAGCAGTCGACGTAAGAGCGGAACGCCACATGGCCCGTCGGAACGTGAAAAAAGCTATGATGCGCTAAAGTGGCCCATGCTCACGACTGCAGCCGGCAGGTGTACCTGCGTCGCTGTGCGGCGCGCGGCGCGAGCACGAGCGGGGGCGCGGGCGTGGCGGCGGGCGCCGCGCCCAGCCACGGCCACGTCACGCCGGATACCCGCAGCCCTGCGCACACACCGCGCCTCTACACACTGACCTAACCACAGCTCTACCGCTAATCGACTAGGATTGCCAGATGGGAACGCCCGGCCGTCCCGTGTTCGATGCTTCACGCGACCGCCTTCCGATTCAAATAAGTGAATAATATAATATAGATGAGGCGCGCGAGAATCGTGCACCTTTCCACGATGCGATACTAATTTAAAAACTCGTAGGGTCGCCGTTCTTTGTAGTACGTGCTAACATGATGATACTATAATATATTATAAATCTGTTTTCTCAAAGATCAAATTTGTACTATATTCTGGCAAGCCTAAAACACAAAACCCGAGAAATGGAAATGTAATTTCATGTAAATCCGTAAATCAATTTTACTTCACAGCTCCAGTCAATTAATTATTAACCAAATTTACCTCGTTTACTTAACAAGCAGTTGGCGAAATGTTACATTATGAGAATTTCTTAACTTTTACTTCGATCATACCGAGTTTCTTTAAACAAAACTCACAATTAGACAATAAATCTACGTTGCTATGAACTATTCACTAAAATGCAGTTCGAATTACTAGAATAATCGAAAGAATTATTGACATCGAATGTATCAGTATCAAGGCCATGCCACATTACAGCACGACTGAAATCACGAAAATGCTCACCACCGTGCGATCGATTAACACATTCCTACTCTCTGATCTAAAAAAGCATGGCCGTTAAATCCAATTTATACAAATGCCGTAAAAATCAATTTATGACATGACAACATCTCATCGAGCAAAATAACTAAACCATATCCCACCACATAAGTAAGGAAAGATCATGCTCGAATGAATGTTATAAAAGATGTAATCGCGGAAGCTGTCATCGATCAGTAATATTCGTACAATGATAATAACAAAACATTGCTTTCTCACCTTCCGGCCACTGGACACACACTGAAACAAATTCAGTAATTATAAATACAATTTCGGGTTCAATACAATTAGCAAAAATGTAAATCTAAACAAAGAAGACGAATCTAGAAGACATTCTCTACAACAGGATTGAAATATAGTGCAGATTGAGATCATTCCAGAAACGTCGAAACAGAAACTAATTTTATATAAATATTAAAAATTTGAACGATTATTATCTAACAAGCTGACTAATGTTGGTGTTATCCGATCAAACGCGTGTTATCAGGCATATGCGACACTGGACTTAGCCTTCGTTTGGTGTCTTTGTTTAAGCAATATTCAGAGGAAAAAGCGCTTGATTAATAACGTGAATCCTCTTAAGAAAGGGATTCATTTACAATTTGAAAAACAACGTATGTAAATGTTATATGTATAAGTCGGAACGATGACAAAACAAAGAATACAAATATAATGGAATGTAAAAAAAAAGTTAAAGAACAGAAACTGAAGTCAAAACTATCTGGTAACGACAATCGATACTTATTCACGGTTTTTTTGGCCAAGATAATTCACGGAACTTCCCATAATTTATATGATAAGTTTATATCGTGCTGCGTGTTGTTTACAGTATACTTGTATTTATGCAACTGTGCTATATCAATGACTTGTCGCGAAAGTCAACGCAAGTGTCAACGCAAGATTAGAAAATCTTTGTGTTGATTTTAAAATAACATTATACACGTAAAGGCTACGTCCAATGTCCAGATTGGGCTCATTCTCTAAGTAGCATTCATCTAATAGCATTCCCACAAGGTTCTATGCAACATGAAGTGGACAGCTGGACACAGAAAACATGGACAACACCGATTCGTATAATGCCTGTTCTCACCAAGAGTGGGAATTGATCCATTTCTAGCCAGAATATCTGGATGGGTTGAAAGAAATGCCAAGATGCATTACATTCGGTAAATACACATTTTATGTTATTATTATATTTTAACAGGACTAATTGAATTATTAGTACATGTAACACAAATTTAAGTGAAGTGCGCCTCATGGAAATGTGGTAATCATGTTATTCTCGATCTATGCAATATTATCAGTAATAGATTTCATAATGTATTATTGTTTTCTTACCGTTTGGCACTGCTGGGGGTTTCTTTGTCTGCACTCGGGCGGTGGCATTATTTACCTGATACGGGAAGTAAATAATATGTCAAACAAAATCTAACTCGTGCTGGACGCATCAAACGAGATAAATAAAAAACAAATATTTAAAGTTAGAAGAAAGATTCAAACTATAAATTATAAACATCAAAAAAGAAAATTTAATAATAATTGAGGTTGCTCAGGATTCGAACCCAAGAATTATAACATGATTGATTCTAATGAAACAGTAACGAAACGAAGATCTGCAAAAATCAACTTTTTTATTACAAGTTGCTTATATAGAAACATAAATGGGTAGTTACTATTTGTAAAATAGTATGACAATGTCATAGTAGTCGATGTTTTATAGCATAAAAAATATTATACAGTAGGAGTGTTAATAATGTAAAATAAATAAACAAAAAAAGGAAATCGAAAGTAAGTATAGATAGCTTATAGAGTGTATTTTGGTATTCTTACCTCGTCGACATGAGACGGTACGGTTCGTTCTACATTCTCTGTGAGACTCTCTCATTCGATCGGCATATTAAATGACCGTCTAGAGAGTAAAGGGACAAAATAAATAAGGTTTGTTTACGGATTAGATAAGACGGCGGCATACTTAGTGCTAATATGCACTAGCATGGCAGTAACTACAGAGCAGACGAGCGCAGGTTGCGGTGGGCGGTGGGCGGTAGGAGCGGGATGTTAAAGTTACAGTGCTACGGATGGTATTCATTGATTCATGCACACCTCTATCTTTCTGCCCTCAACCACGGTGCCGTGTAGACGCTCTCGTGCTCGCTCCGCATCACCACTATTTGCGAATGTTACAAAACCGAATCCCTGCATGCAAGACAGACAAAACATGCATTAAAAACAGCGTCGCTCAAAAAACAACGTGCAACAAAAATTAACATATATATGCATTGCATATTATTCAAGTAATACTAGTTAAAATGTTGACAAAAACGTTATATTTTCGATTACGTTGATAGTTTGAGCGGTATCTAGAGCTGAATGGGTACACATAAGCGTTTGGATTACAGTACATTGATACATAAAATAATTGGACCTAGCTGTTTGGAAAACGTTTCGATAGCTTGAAATATTTCTCTTCGGGACATCGTATTATTGATAGACACTACGTTTTTTCTAGTAATCCATATGTGAAATGTTAGCTGCAATTTGTTCTATAAAAGTCATCGCTCATGCAGGAAACTAAAGAAAACTAAATTTGGCTAAGCAAATAATAGAGTATTACTTAGGCAAGAACTTACTTTTGACTGTAATTGAATTATATCATCGTTCAAACAGATACAGATGGTTGCGAACAACGATCCGTATTTCGTTTTAATAAGAAGCATTTCACTATTTTGTGTCATGATATATATATACACTAACACGCATATGTCCGCAAATCTCTGACAAAAATAGTGCTTACATTTACAGTGCTTTAGAATCTATAAATAATATATTTATATATATTTTTTAAGCGATAAAATAATATTTGTTTACGATGTATAGGTAATATCATAATATAGTTTATTCATATTAAGTAAATTATACATATAATACTCATAAACTTAAAAGGTATTAAAATTACATTTAATGACAATCGATCGTGCTTAGGAGAACTAATTTAAAATACATGGTGATAACCCATAGATACAAAAAGCAGCTAGCACAGCACACAATACAGTGGAAAATAGACCAGTTGTGAAAGTGGCAAACAAGTCGCTGATCGTACGTAATAACGCTTACACTTATTAAAGCATGACAGCTCTATTATTATAAAAAATGCCATTCTGAGTGCAACAATTTGTACATTAACAATAATCTGGGCAGAGAGAAAGAGATAGAAAAAATAAGGGAAGGAAGAGACTATGTAGTAAGCGAGGGCGCCGCGTCTTCCGACGAGTGGCCGGTGTTAACGTGATCCGAACGCCAACCAAGTAGCGGCGAGGACACAACTCAACCCGTCACACGAGAGACTAATGACATACGATCGAGACAAAGCCACTCTAAATGATGCACCAAATGTTACTTCTAGGAAATACTTCATTGACAAAATAAACACATTTTTAAGGGTCAGCGAAGTATACATGCCCAAAACTAATGAATTATGTTCCCTGGTTAGGAAAAGCGCATGACTGAGAAAACTAGTAATTAACAAAATAGACAGAAATATTAACATAACCGATCTAAAAGACTGTATTAAAATACAAATCAGAATGCCTCGTCATCCAAACTGCACTGGATTTAGAAAAAAAAAGAATGAAACCATCAATTATACATACAGCTACATAAGTAACACTAATTTTCAGTGCCATAAATCCGTAATTAAAACACACACACTAATGCAGTTTGGGTGACATTATCGTTTCATTAGTGATGAATAATAGAGCTGTCCTCAAAATGACTTCGAATATCAGCTGTTATAGTGACGATGCATCATTCTCTAATACTGCATATCCAATGTGAGGCATTGAAGAAAAATAACTTGGAGCTATTATATCAAAAGAGTAAAATACGTTTAGACATGAGCGAGCATGGACTACTTAGGGACGGTCACCAAACTGACACAAGGAAAGCAGTAAACACGAAAAAGCGGTCAATTCAATCAAATAGTTAAATTATTTCGTATTGACTTATGACCGATCATATTTGTGTAGGGGATTTAACAGACTTGTTTTCTGAGAATATCGCAGAATCACAAAATTTATACTGGCTGTTATCAGCTATGTCGGTGAAACACTTTTAATGCGAGTTGATCCTCAAGCTCAACAGAATTATATGTAGTAAGATTAATTTAAAAATGTATATGCAAATTATATGCTTGAAGCATTAATAGTATTTCCCCGCCACAAGTAGATTACGTTAAATTTAATTTGTATTAATTATTATATTAAAAGTTTTTGAAAATGATTATTATTATTATATGTCAATATACAATGCAATTAGAGATACTGCACCAAACATTAAAAACCATTAATGCAATGAGAAGGAAATACTCTTAAAAGATTAATATTTAATCCAAGCCCATTTGCCTAAGACTAAGCGAGGATTTAGAATATCAAATATTGTCTAAGAAACAAGTAATTTAAATATTAAACCTAGTTTGGGCAGCAATTTATCAAATAGTAAATAGTTATTGTTACCGTGAACAGTAACTTAATCACCCTGAATTCAATAACAATAACTATGATAATAACATACTTATAAGTTACAGGAATAAGCTCATAAATTCCTAGTTAAATTTATACAAAAATTTTTAATTCATTTAATTAGTATTCATTAGAACTAATTTCTTGAAATTTAAAATGTGCATTACAACTTATTCCCGTATTTCACTTAAAGAAACAATACAACAGTATAAATAATAAAAATGTTTCAGTACAAATGTTATTGAAAAATTGTATATTAATTATGTGAATTCATTGAATTGAAAAAGCTTTATGTTTATTAATGTGATTATATTGCTTCTGAAAGTATATTTAACATTATTGACTTCTCGTTTCAGAAAGAGGCTACATTGAAATCCATACGAAATGGATTTCAGCGAGCCACTCGATGAATATGAAGAAGACGCGCTTACCTTGGAGCCACGTTCGTTGAAGATAATTTCTACATCAAGTATTGTGCCATATTGCTGGAAGGTAAAATATTTACATTTAAAATCGATTTCTAAACATAAAACATAATGGAAGGGTCATGCCGTGCGTAAAGAGAGAGACTCACCCCGAACATGTTTCTCAGGTCTGGATCTCTAAATCTGAAGGGTATATTGGAGACGTGCAGGCGTTTCGGTTGTGATGCTTGGGAGACGGGTACGAGATTTTTCTCCGCGGAGGAAGTGGTGGTGGTCGCGTTTGCGGCGACGGCTGCGCTGACGGCCGCGGCGGCCGCGTGCGCCGCCGCCGCCTGCTGCGCTACCGCGGCCGCCGCCTGCTGAGCCACCACTGCTGCTACATTTACCGACTTGTTTTCATCCGACGCTTCGCTTTCACTCTGCTGTAAATCATTATATTTAACCTTTAATATGTTAAAGTACAACAAATGAAAGAGAAAATCAAATGAGTATGTTGGCATAAAATTTCTTTGTTGTCATTTACGTGATAACGTTATTAATATTATAGCGAGTTAATTGCGCGTATGCTTCACTTATATCAAGAACACAAGGAGCGTAAACAAACGTATAAATCAAACGTTAACGTCTGTATAAAAGTAATGTAGAGTTCATTACATTCAAACCATCAAAGTTCAACTAGTGAACGTGATGCTATATATTAAATTGAGTTGGCGATACGTACTGTGCTCGTATTGTGACTTTCTGTAGAATTTTGTGTGCTGTGTGTTTGTGAGTTCGGTTGGGGTGAGAAGTTGCCGGGAGGTAAGGGCGCCGGTGGAGGTGGGCCCTCGCTCTTGACGATCGAGGGCTGTGGCGCGGTGGCCGTGTCTGCTTTCACACCAGCTAAGTCCCCGTTTGCCGCAAACTGTGCCGCCGCAGCCGCAGCCGCCGCCGCCGCAGGGAACGGGGTCGCCATGCCCGTTCCCACCATGTGCTGAAATTGTGCGATGTCTCATTAAAACATGTTGATAGATAATCACTTTTTTATAGAAATACAAAAATAGTTCTCTAATAGTTCATTGTGAACATTGTGGAATCAAGCCAGATTATATCCGATGCGATGCCCATAGCGTATTGCATAACAATTACTATAAAAAAAAATCGTACAATGTTTCTATTATGTAAATAAAATAATAATTATTATAATATAATATTTTACAATAAAACATACTTGTACAGACCCTCACTGTTCAAAAAACTAATTACCATGTTAAAGGATATAAATAAACATATTAAAATATCTAAGGCAACAATCACGCTCTGCTTGGTCATGTAATGAACTGGGTACTCAGATTTCCATACAGTAATAGCTGTAGGTTCTGTTTACGTTTCCAGAAATACAACATCAGCTTATATGCAGCAGAGATAAATGAAGGTTAAAGGAAAGGTAAACATCATTATAGATTTCAAAACAAACAATATCGTTGTTTAGATGACTTTTAACCGTCTTATTCGGGGATTTGGAAACCCTTAATTATAACTACGCAAGAAATAAACGAGTACACCAATTATCCTGCAAATTGCGCGTGGGTGTAGCTGCAGGCAAATAACAAGACAAATATTATATGGGACGTAATATATCAATGTTGTGACATGGAGCAAATTTAAAGCATCCACTTCAGGGACGCGGCCTATACTAATTCTGTCGCAATAAATACACCTACTACTTATAGTTGACGTTTCTGGGCTACGAATCGAATTATTGACATCGAGCACTGGTGCCAAAACTCGAGTAAAACGACACATAGGTATTCGTTAGACATATTTGATTCGATGATTACGATTATAGGTTTTAATTACGACGTTTAATAACTGATGTTACATGCACTATAAATATGAAGTGCATATACAGTATGTTTTTACAAAGAATCATGCATGACCACCACAGATTAAAAAAAACTAACAACGTTCACAATGTTGTTATATTAGAGCAGGCATGAGCAAACTATAATTTAATGAATGATATAAATAATGTTCAAAATATACGTATTTTCTAAAAGAAAAACTGTTCACAATGTCAATTAAATATAAAGAAATGTAACTTAGACAACTATCCACCCAGAATATTTTTATTCATTGTACTACCCTAAATTCTCGTAGCAATCCAAATTAAATTGTGCTCGCCCACTCTACCGCTGCCTACCCGAAATCTATCAAGCTTTCATGATTAAGGATACCGTTTTCAGGGAAAACTTTCTCTTACATAAACCCTTGTTTGGAAGAAGGTGTAGAATAATATATTGGGCAATTGTTGATTATATATTGTGTTCGGAGTGATGTATTATAGAACTAATAACAATATATAATGTTTGCGTTACAATTATCATGAATATGAAGGTGCAATTAATATCGACTCAGACAACATACTACTAATATTTAAAAACTGTAATATTCCCAATAGAGTCAGCTCTGTTTTATGTCGGGAATAGAGCGCATTAGACGCGAGGAAGCGAGAAAATTAGGAAGTGGTTATTGGTCACAATTGCGACTGCTCCTGACCGCGTTCCATGAGCACTTGTTAACTAGCACCGCAGCTGTCGATGTTGTGGTGAAATATTTTGTATCAAATATAATAATGTATTTTGACTAAGTTAATTTCAGCTAATATTGCGTTTGAATTTAAAACTTACTAAACCTACTGGCTCAGCCCAGCAATGTTCGTGCCGATGTTGTCATTTCAAAACAACAAAATTCACGCAAAACTTCATTAATGGTACTTTTTATTAACAGGCACAAAGCGAAGCAATAAACCATTTATGAATACAGAGGAAAATCTTACAATGCCAGGCAATATAAAAAAAAAACATCAAAATGAATACATTTTCCATGAATAGCACAATTTTGGTCTTATTGTACGTTAACAATGGTTTCGCTCGATGAAAAGGCGTTCATAGGTTCATTTTGAAGGCAGCTCCTGTCGCTTCGAAAATAACTAGTGTGGTGTAGTTCGACAAACATATTAAAGAATTTTCGCGTCATATATAAAATACAGATAGAAATTTTCCCGCGTACAGTTATCTTAGGTGTACTCTTCATACAAACTCACGTACAACAAACGATCTTTGTTGAACAATATTTTCCTTTGATGCTTTGAAACTGTATTCTGTATTATGAAACTGACAAAGTGATACTAAACGTGATTTAGAAATTCCAATAAGGCTGTTTAATATCTACAGACTGATGAAATATTGTCGCAATTTATATGTAGCATGTACCATGCTGGTCTTTCTATACATATCTAGTTTAGACACTCAATGTTATGACGTCGTAAACAAAGTAATATCTATGACAAGAGGTCGTGAAAGTAACATTATTACATTTCAGAATTTCCAAGCGTCGCTGCTTTTCCTGCAGTATTAGAAATAAATACGTGGTAAGACATCACATATATGTAATGACTATAATTTAGCAGAATGTAATGGTAACAAGGGGTTATGCGAAACTAACTGAAGAGCCGCGCTCGCTCGCTTGTCGCGGAACGAAGAGCTCTCAGGTTATGAATTCCAAGTGTCTACCACAATACTCACGTTGTTCCACTTTTCTATGCATTGCTATGGGCAACAAAGAACAAATACTACGATTTCGGCGAATTTTGGTTGGTTTTTTGTATATTTATTTCACCTACAAAAGTATTGATAAATTAATATGAAACGAACCTTGCCCTATTACAGTGAAAGTCGTGTACAAATATAAAATTACAATTGGGAATCCATTAGCAAACCAAGACTCTTTCATAATCTTATGTATTTATTGTTTGAGATAAGAAAACTGTTTACAGATCTAGCAGGGCAAATAACGTCAATAGACGCACGTTCAATACCACCCTTGAAGGTCATGGGTATAACTTGAAACAGCCAAGTAATAAACTGAAGTAAAAGTTAAAACGATCAGCATCCTAGCGGTGCGCCACCCGCCGTCTAATCACATCCGGCGCTGGGGCGGCCGCGTAAACAAACTGACTTTTTTATAGACGTTCTGTGTTTCATCGTACGTTCAACCGTCAGGCTTGTTTAGTCTCAGTAATTCTCCAAAAGCACGTAATCTGTAAACATTACCTCCCGAAAGGTATTTTTCGGGCGAATCGTTTTATCTTAAATTTTTGTTATATGTACAATATGTGAAGGATATTTATGATAACAAAGATGTTTAAAAATATTTATCTTACGTGATGAAATATAGTTCTAAAGAATATTCTAGGGATGTAGGAAACCGAACAACATGGCAGTCGCAGTACGCACAACAAGATAATTATATTAAAGACAATGAAACGTAATTGATATTAACTGGATCAAGCATGTGGTGGACGGTTCGTCATGCTGAGTTACTACAATAATTACTATCAAAGGGGCAAGTTAATTTTGTCACATGATTAAAAACTATGTTTAGCTATGTATAATGGACGATTATTATGGATCTATGTCGACGATATAAAATACTATATAATGATACGATAAAATTTGTCAGTAGTACTATTACTGACAGTCGAGTCTATAACGATTTAAAAGTGAGGTTTATCATAATATATACCATTTAAGAAGACTTGCAGGTCAGTATTGTATCTACTTAAAATCGGTCAAAGTTCGACCTTAATATTATCACTTGCGTCTCTAGCGTCGCGTTGCGTAGTAATTTTAGGTACGAAATGGCAGCACAATTTATATATTATACCCAGTTTCAGATATTCCAAGCTTATATAACTTATTGATTAATATTCAACACTTTGAAATTCGGTACGTGACTAAGGGAGCATTAAGAGTATTTAGTGAGGCTCCTTCTCTGCAAGTATCTGTGGAAGTTTTATTACGAAAAGATTTTTCTTCTTCTAATAATACAGAAGCAGCAAAAATAATATAAATATTCCTATAGGTATATAGAGCGAAATCGATTAAGAATCAAAGATCTAAGTTACAGTTATACAATACTGAAAATATTATGCGGATTGAACGAAAGATTTCTATTATGTATAAATTCAAAAATAATATTTCGCACATGGATACGATATTTAAATGTGCATCTAATATTACAAATGAATTCAGTATGATGATAAAAATTACTTTATAAATTAACATTATAAAGTTGGTTTGACGAATCCTTTAGGACTTTCATTAGGACAATTTATAAGTGAATTGCGAATTTGCAATACGAAGAATAGTAACATCCAACTATAGTACGTTTAAGCAATGGGTTTAGGCAAGCTCTAAACAATTTCATACAAGGATGAAACATATTTGAATATATTCTACACACAACAAATTTATAATGGTACGGTCATGCAAAACTCGCGAGGATCAGAACAATTTTCTCATTTTCTCTCATTCGTAAGTAGAAAATTGCACACTTATTTAAGTGTGGAGGCGTAATTACAGATTGAGTACCTTTTTTAAAGGAACACTTTACGTATTTTGAGTATGGATCTACGCTAAATCTCATAATATAGTAATAAACTGTTATAAGATTTTCACTCAATTCTATACATAATGATAGATCCGGTATGGTAACAAAAACAATATTAAGAATAGGTAATGATCTGTATCTATGATAATATTCAACAATTTAGAGTTATTTTTATAGAAATTGAGCAATTTAATACAATTTAGTACCGCAAAGTTATCATAAAAGAGTTTCATATTAATATTATGTTCGTAAAAGGTAGCGATAGCAGTGTTCTCGAGATGGCTGAAATAGCCTCCTTCCGGCGAGCGCATCCGCCAGCCGCCACACAGTTAGAATTTCACACAGCATCAATTAATAAGATCTAACTCTGATACAAAAGGGTAAATTATAAAGTGGAATCGTTTGTGAATTTGTAAAATACAGAACCGACTTTAGAACTCATTTTACCAATATACGGCAACTTTATCTGTGATCGCAGGCTGTACTTAGTTTTGTTTTCATCCCGGGTCTAACCGGGCAAAGTCGGGATGTATGGCATGTAAAGCCATATTTAAGTTAAAGGTGAAATAAATGGAAAATATAACGCGCGGTTGTTCAATAAAGCCTAGAACTATGCCAATTACTGGAAAACACATAGGCCGTGATAGCTGGCACAGATCACAACATAACAATGCATCTACTTTTTCCATCCTACTACGGAACTCTACTAGCACGTAAAAACTCATACGGGCGTATGCAATCGCTCAGGCAAGAATTAATGCAATCAATGAACTTTTTGTCCCCTACTGGGTCGAGATAAAGGGAGTAGAATTATTGGTGTGTAAAATTGAAATATAGCCGTTGTTCTAGTTAAAATGCTTTGGCCATCGTTACGTTTAATTCGTTCCAACCAGTGATTGATTGTGTATTGAGCAACCTCATATTGTTTATTATATGAAGTTAGTTAGATCTTACTTTACATTGCATTATATACATTTACTTTTATACTTAACAATTATATTATAAATGAAGACTAAGCATTCCATAAGCGTAAATAAAAATAAAAAAGAATTTCATTCAATTAATGTGAATATTACGCAGACGAGCGCCAAACGTTATTTTAAATGTATAATGTATGCAAATATAATACAGGACTGCAAAGCTCATCACAATGACGCACCTACACTATATCTACCGATCCACAATCAACATTTAATGCTCGAGCCTTCTGTTTCAGAATAATACAGACTTTACATGTAATATGTCCTTAATTTCATAAAATACTATTTTTTGTGTGTAAGTTTAAGGCAAATTATAGAACAAATAAATATTTTTAGTTTAGTGTGAGAGGTCAAAGGTGTCAAAAGAAACAGTACTATTGATTGCTATTATTGATTTGTGTCTAGATGAACAAATAGCAATCGTCAAGGTACTTACAGTTTCTATATTATTCACACTTATTACAAACATAAGTGTAAAATTATGAACCTACTTATTTTGTAACTTTATTTTGTCAAAGATTGAATTCTAAAAGGGAAATGTAAAACGATCATAAAAGAGAAGAAGTAAATTTACATCAGGAAATCAGCTGGAGCGAAGCAATCTTTGAAACTGCACCCGAGGTGTGTTACCTACTCTGTTTTATGGGTCGCCGCTCCTGTTAATTAAGTCCTTTATACTTTGTAGTGCTCTCTATTTATTTATATAATAAAACCAGTCTTTATTTTTGAAGTACTGTGTAATACGTTTCAAACAGGCTTTGCATTTGCATTTAATTTCAAACGCAAGTTTTATATCTTGGTGATTTAAGCAAACGATAACGTTGCTTATGCTCATTAATCAAAAAGTCGTTTTTCTAATTGAGACGAATATGTGCATATGTTCGGTTACTAAAAGGAATTTCTCTGGCACGCATCTACATACAAATCGCGTTGTTGTCACGCTACGTCTATAGAAAGCATTCATATTAAGGTTATTGCGTATGGAAATTGCTTATTAAATCACCAATTAATAATTAATTATTGTTATTTTTCCAGAAGCGGAAGTTATTGTTTGGTTCGTATATTATAACGTAAGTTATTGACTTCACACAACTATCGTAACGTTCAAACAGGTACAAACATTTGTCGGTAAGATTGAGGTCAAATGTTTTGCGAAACTGCACTTCATGGTGTCAGTGGGCCGCCGCGGCCGTACCAACTGCCGACTACTTACTTCCATGTAATGCACAACAAACAGGTTCATGTTGCATTGAATCTAGACTCCAGGCGGCAAATTAATTATCATCTGTGAGTAGAAAGTCACAGACGATAAAAGAGAACTTTTATATTTGAAACTAGCTTCCCACCCGCAGTTTCATCCGCGTATTCAAAGGAAATTCCACTAGGAATGAGACAGTCTAGCCCTCATAACTATATCGAGATTAAAAAAACTCTCCGTTGCGACCTGCTAAAGACTAACTTTATAATACTTATAAAAATAACTTTGTAATATTAGTATATTACTATAATGATAAACATATATTGTGCCGTGACTTATTTCAAACTTAAATAATTATGTGTATTTAAGTAGGACCTACGGTAACAAAATTATTCATAAATATAAATAGATTATTTCTAAATTAAAGAATCCAAATAAAAGGCAAAAGTTAGTGCGGTCGGTAATCCGGACTGACAGGAATCTGGCGAGCTGGCTCCCTGAAACCGTCACCTACGGGAATTATCGATCTTATTTGAGCTTGATTAACTCGAACGTTGTCGACGTGCTAATAATATCTCAACTCTGGCACCGGTCCAGGAGAGGCCTTAATGGTACTTCGATCATAACAACTTTCAAAGGTTACACTCTCACCGAATTTGTCTACGACACTACGTTAAGCCTTGATGGATAAATCGCGCAATAATGTAGAATTCAAGTATCATTACTTTACGAGTACACAATGCAACGTTTGAAATAAATGAGTACTAATGATCACACTTAAAAAAAAATGTGCAATCCTAACTCAATATTTGACACAACAAGACTTAGCGAGATACCAAGAAAAATATACATTTTTTGCACAAGTCTGATCCATTTTAGTATTTACTAATATTTAGTATCCCAAAAATGCGATAAGTAATAAACATCTTGTAATCATATTTTACTCTTTATACATAGAATCAAACGCGCCCCAAGCAAGTCTCTTTCATATAACGCTACTGTAATTAAATACTTTTGAATAACACGTGTGCGTCGTTAACATTAATTTGTGGCAATTTTTAGTTCTTAATTTTAGAATCTTGTATTCGACAAGCGCCGACAAATTCAAGTTGGATAGAATATAATTGTAATAATTTCATATTTGTAAGTACTGTAACCAGATGTAGAGGTGAATTAAGTTTAAAAAATAAATTAAATATAAAAAATTTATAATTTATGTGCTCTGCCTCTTCTTGGCAAAAAAAATGCTGGTCGAAAATATAATAAGCTACACATGTTTATTTGTAATTTTGAATGTGGGAGTCAAGCACACTGCGGCATGAATTGGGCCAGCTCGCACCGGGGAACCACACCCCCACCGAAGATCAGCATGAAACTACTACTGTTTCGTGAGTGGGGGAGCCGAATATTCCATTCCTTACCCTTCCAGTTTTCTCACCAATGTTTATTTTAGCCCAAACCTTTTAAAGGAGTGTTGTTTAGCAATTTAATTTTTTTATTTAGTTTATAGGCGGTGGTAGCGCTTACATTCAGGCGACCTACCAGCTCTTTTGCCGACTATGACATAAAAAAAATACAAATTTGATAACTATTTAAAGGTGGACTTCATAACCCAATTGAAAATCATTCAAGATACCACTATCCATTGCCGAACATGTGAAAAGAAAAGATTAATATCATTTAAATTTATCTTTTATACGGCTCCACATATCCGATTGTTGGCTCTGCCTGTTTAATATTTTCTGATGTGTAATTGAGTGAGTGAATATAAAAACAGACGCGACTCGCATGTTAATCAACGTAAGAATTCAACCTTTACGTCTCTACTACGCGCTTCATATATATAAAGGAGATAACGAGTACATGAAAGCTAGTTTTTAAAATAAAACACTTAAAACATTTAAACAATACATTAAGAAGAAGTTGTTTGTGCTTATTTTTTCTTTAATAATTTTGAATAAAATTATTACTATAGACGAAACAAAACAAAAATTAAAATTTGACCGTCGCGCGGTCAAGGTATTTGTTGTAAATATCATACAGTGATGGTAAGAATTAATAGCCTGTCTTTATCGGTCAGCGTATTAACTTGTTTCATCTGACTAGCCATTAGTAAACGTGTACCAGTATTTTTGAGTCTCAGGGCCAAGACCTTATAAGTTGTACGAATAGTACCTTATTACTTTTGCGCTTAAGCTTTTGTATATGCTCGATTTACTTTAATATTAACAGACAAGTATAAGATCTTTATATTTATATGCATCATATGGAAGTTGATATAAACACCCGATATTCATCTGTAATATAAAGAGTTAAGGTGTATCTTTGTGTACATACATGATGTGTTTAATATATTTAAAAAAAACGTTAACATTCAAATCGGGTGTGCGTTAGAGGTTGTGTCACGTTCACCATACTAAGGTCTGTAAATGTAATACTCGCGCCAAAAATATATTTATATGTGGTTATACCTAGTTACACGCGTGGCAACCTCAAAGATTATAAATATTTAAGTCATGATAGCTAAGACACGTAGATACAAAAAAAAACACCGTATCTGGCCGTATCTATGAATTACTTAGTGTAGTCGTAATATCATTTATTTAGTGTTAATATAATAGCCTGAGTCTGCTTTGACTGACTAAACGAATCTCCTTTTACTGCATTAACGATTCAATAATTAATCAAATAATTAATATTTTCTATACAAATATTACTGCAATATAAGGCAACGGAATTAATGATTAATAAAACCAAACGAAAGAGACAGTAGAAAAGAACCTCCTTCACTTTTAGGAACGACGGTTAAAAATGTCGAAGATGCATGCAAATAATATTTACACTACATGAACATTATTAATCGCTAATTTGTTACAACCATATAATAACGCTACACATAAAATAAATAGTTCCCCCAAATATTATTTAAGTACACATTCAAAGCACAAACATGCTAATAAAAGTTCAAATATAAATACCAGTAAGGTCGGTGTTCCTGTATCGATGACATTGCCGTTACTCACCTGAAAATAAAAGAAAACATTTATTAATAATTTATACATTATTTTTACGAAAACAAAATCTGTAATTTCCACTGAACGCGACACGGATAATACAAACAATAAAACTTGTTAATTATAATAAATTATTATTAAAGTATGATAACAATCGTATCTTTTTCTAGCATTTGGGTTTGCGCAAGGACTCCACGGGAACAATAGGTACACCAACAACTGCAATTCTTTTTCACTTGTTTTTTTTATTAAAATATTTGCTCTTTAATAAAGATCTATTTCATTGTTGATGCACCCACACACAGTGGCATGTTAAATACAATAGAATGGTACATTTTTATCTCCGCTTTTAACGATTAATATTTTTTTATACATTTTATACTTTTTTTGAATATGAGATCCGCAATGACAACTAGCTTTTATGATACAGCTTCAATTTTAATTTGAACGTTTATACGTGCATTGAATATAAAGTATATCACATGATAGTTTTTCTCTATCCCATTCTTGATAGTGTTTAAAACAACCACGAACTTGTTGGATTCAATCTCTCTAAACCATATAAGTATCTAAACGTAAGTATGTATTGCAAAGCAAGCATTAGGTACATGTTCGTACATCAGCATAGGTAGTGACATTCGCGATTCGAGCTGCGCTGGCAATAGCCCAAATATTTTTCATGTGCCGACTTCAGTCTGGGATAACTGGCTCTGTTCACTCTCTCTATCTGAATACATTTACATCAAAACACTGCATAAAAAATTATCGAGTTCAGGATAATAGGCTAGAAAACAAACTTCTTTGCTCTATTCTATAAAAATCTGCATAAACGTACTTATAAAATAAAGATTTAAATTGAAGGTATTGATAACCATTTCTGCTATTGTATACAAATATTTGTGAATGTCAAAAAAATTATAGTAGGGAAACCAAATGCCTATATTTTGTGCAAGTTTGTTACGAATGTTTTTATATTACACCTTCTAAAATTGTTAATTTTGCCAAAAAAACCTAATATCTAATAAATTGATCGAACGCAGTATTCTTAGTTTGCTTTAAATTTGATAATTTTGAAAATTTATTGTTATATTCTTAGATAAATTACACGCAAATTATAAACATTCAAACTTACATTCACTAAACAAGCGCAGCACATAAATTATCATTTTGCGGTCGGTTATTATTAATACAGGTAGCCTACCAGATGCACAAAGCTCTTGAAAGATAGAGTATATTCTACGTAATCAAATTGCTTCGAGAAACAACAAAATTAGAAATAGCGTTTTGGCGAACATAAAATAAGTTATATAGTAGCTTAAATTATGTTGATATGTTATGCTTCAATTATACAGTAGATGGAGGATAATAATTTAATGAATATTTTGGTTTAATTGTACTATACCAGTAATGCTCATAGATACTGAAAATTCACAGTGATATTTTGAAAGTGTATGTAGGGCATGGCGATTAAGCAGTCTAATAATTCATCTTTGGGCAAATCGATAAGTATATAACACTTTTTCTTTCTTCTTTCAATAACCCAAATATCATCTTCAAACCATTAAACTTAGCAAATGTAATGCAAGAGCTATTCAATATTGATAAAGACTAAAAGGTTTTCATGATATCATATAAATAATACAATTACAAACGTATTTAAATACAACATTTTCCACATGATTAATGGTGTGCACGCGTGTGAACGCGGTTAAACAGTGCGCGTTAATTTTCACTGCAGCGGTAATGGCATCGCGCCGCTAACTTGCGCGTCCATCGAACGTAAAAATATTGGCAGCAATACCCCTAGCTGCGGCATGCGCTTGCGCACAATTAAGCCGCCAACAGGTATTTCCGAACTGGTTCGCCTTCAAATACCAACTACATGCAATGCGATACCCGAATTGCTGTGGATGTAAAATAAAAACGAAAGTATCCTTTCATGCAAGTAACTAACGGCCTATCTCAAAAGCTCGCGTAACTAACTGTTGAATATTAGACACATTTAACGGCTATATATCACAGTCATAAAACAATTCATAGCATATATATTGAAATATCATATAATATGAAGTAATATGGTTGTATGCAGGCGTTAATTTATGTTAATAGTTAATATCTATTATTCAACTATAGCAAAGTTTACTATGAAATCTTGATAAATCCTAAAACCTTATGTCAGCATTCAACCCTTTCTTAGTTAAACGTACCAAATGCTTCAAATGAATAAATAATCCGTTGTTCAGACTGCCTTTATCAAACTCATACGTTAAGATTAGTATAAGTCGTATAAGCTTTAAAGATCATATTTATAGTTTAGTTAAATTGCATCTACAGAATCTACTGAATTTAAATAAAAACTCTATGAAATTATTATTATAAAGACGTTAAATATTCTTCCAATTCTTCTTATATACTGTTAAGAAAACCTGAGATAAAATAGATATACATAATGGACTAATTATAATGAAAAATGTAAATAGATAATAAATAGAACGATAAGCGACCACAACACTCAAAGACCACTACTCGGTTTATTTTCGAACATAATTGCAGCCATTAACTTTGCCTCTGCCCAAGTTTAATTGCAAATATAAGTTTAACGACTTTCTATTAAAATAAAAGTTTTATAGCTTTTTATTCTATTTTTTAATGTTAACGCATAAATTTCAAACTTTTTATTAGTAGAAACTGATGGGATTCTATTTATCATCGTAAAACATGGCGAGGAAGTAGTATAATAATAGATCTAAAAGACTAGTCCGCTTTTCTCTGATACCGCCAAAAATTATACAAATCCAACAAGCTAAAAATCATTTAAATCGAATCAGCCGTTCTTGACTCATCAATTATTTTAATGATTAGAAATTATAATAATTAACAGACAAATATATACATTCATAATATATGGATTAAGTCAAAATTAAATGACGGTCTTTAGTGTTAAGCGCGCGACTGTTACTACCGGAGCGTACCTATAGGGTTACAAAAATGGTCCGTCGGGCTGCCGAAGGCTTATTACCTATTTCTCCACAAAGAAACTTGATCAGCACTGAGAGAGCAGATGTGAGTTGCACCTGCATTTATACCCAGATTGTAATGGAACACTGACCCCTCAGGACGTTTTGTTTTGCACAATTGTAAATTAATTATTCAAACACATTTATTTATACTGCTATTTGAATACATAATTGACATGAATAATATTATTATTTTTTAATCTAATAAAGCATGATTTAATATTTTATATTAAGAGGATTTTACAAGGACATATAGGATGGTTTTAATTGAATAATCATTCATGGGTATTTTTACTGAGTTAGTCACAACGAAGTAATTGTATGTATGGTTTGGTTGTAATCTCTAGTCTTAAAAATAAATAAATTCTTTTCATAAATATCATTGCAATATTTTCGAAGTTTTGGTTGTCCATAAACCAATTATACTACAATTTTTAATGATGATTCAACTGAAATGTAACTCTTCAAAAATACAACAATTGAAGATTTCAAATTAACCTACACGACCCTAACAGACCGCACTGTTTTAAATGATTTAGCGTATTCGAATAAGACGCAGACAGTAAAGAAATCATTGGTCCACGTAAACACATTGAAACATTAATTATTCTCTATCAGTTGATAGCGTGACCTCGTTATCTGACCGTAAACAAGAATCAACGCACGATGTCCTTATGTAGCGAGAAAACAGTACTATGGGGACATTAATTTAAAATACGTATCACAATGTTGCTATTTGAAAACAATACAATGCATGTTTATGATTTGTGAAATAAATATTTTAATGCGTTCTTCTACGTATTGCAATAGTTAATTAAATAGGAGAATTATGATTATATTGAAATGTTAGTGTTATCTCTTTTAAATATTAGTTGTTGTGATGTAGAAGGTAAATAAACAGTATAGCATTACTTATTGATAGTACTGTAAGGTTATGACATAAAGCATTGCTTTACAAAATGGACAACATTTTATCATAATAATGTTATGTTTTCCTTCTTGAAGTGTTAGATTATTTTCTTTAAAACACTAACTAAATCATACCCGAAATAGGTTTTAATGGATGAATAAATTCTTGGAAAAAATTAATAAACAAAGAGTAAGCATTTCTAAAGGAATAAAATCGTGAATAAAACTTGAATTCGAGTGTAACATTTTCAATGAACAAAGTTACAAAGACTGAATTTGTGAAGAATTGAATTGAAAGATAAACGAAATAACATGCTGTTGAACGGCTTCTTAATCAACTGAACAAAAGAGCAGTATTTAATACTATTTCGAGCTCAATGTTACAATTAACTTCTTTATTTCAATATTGAGTTTACGAGTTCTTTTTTTTTTCATTGTACCACGGCGATTATTTCTAACGTACACAGATGTCATAACTTAGCAACAGACATCTAAGAACGCTAATAGATAACAACTACAATGATAAACATAATAATATTTCCATGATATAGCGCGATCAAGAATGTAAATCGTAACATATATTATAGCTCTAATGTCGCCGACCGCGACGGCCGTGTGATACGATGGCGTTTAACTCGCTATCTGCGACGCTGCTGGGCCCGAGCCAAATTGACCAAAAGATTCTTTTAAATAAATACGAAAGCTGTGTGTAGTTATTTCAATGATATTGATATAATCGAATTAATAATCCGTGTATTGTGAATTGAATTATTGCAGTGGTTGTTGATAATTATATACTTCAAAACGAAGAGACGAATATGGAAAATGTATTACACTCATATTTCATTTCGTATTTTATAAAAATATTCTCAATTATCTTAGAAGACTAGTTGTACTAGTTGAAACAATAAAAAAGAAAAATGTAAATTTTCCTCTGTCGCCTACATATTTATTAAACTAAAAATATTAATGAATATTGTTAATATATTTTGTTCGTAATAAATAAGTCTATTATCTCTTCCATATTGACAATATAATACATAAAGAAAAACAATTATCTAATTACTGCATTACGAGATGATACATGTTGTTAAAAAGGCAACATAGGCACTACATAACTTTCTAGACGTAAAAAAACCTTTTTCAAACTATTTACTGAATTCTATGAAGGCATTTTTTCATACTGACGAATGTAGTGATTTATATTTCCTTTCACGTCATATAAATCGTACCTGCTTTCGCATTTGAAATCATAACGGATACTACCAATCGTAAAGCTACTTAATGCAAATAGAGATTCAATGGACTTTATTTGTCGATGTCCACAATATGAATGTAAGTAGGTAAATTATCTTAAGCACAGTATTTTTTGTCCTAATATAAAAAGAACCAAACCACAAACCGTAATTGAGTAAACAATGCGAAAAAGTTAAACAATACAAAAAATGTATATGAATAGAGGTTTGTTTGCTATAAATCAAATAAAAAATATATCAAGATTTTATAAAACACTAAAACATTATAAGTCCGGTAGTACTATTTATTGATTAATTATATGTATAAACAGAAAAAATAAGAATGCATGGCAAACATACTTAAAAAATAAGCGTAGATTAAAAATGATTTTAATCCGCTTATTAACTACCCAGTTTCACACAGTGATAATACCGTTATATGCGTTTACATTGTCAAGCGAACTATAAAGTCCATACTTTAAAAAAATTAAAACTGCAGTATGGGAAAATTACAAACTTTTTCAAAAAGTAAAGGCCGGTTTTAAGCAGTAATGTAACGCTAAAAGCGCAATTAACTTGGTCTGTTGATTTTTGTCTGTCAACGAGCTGACTCCGAGACAAATGAATCGCTGCACCGACGCACTGCCAGATAAATTTTACACAAAGAACGAAGCCATGCTCATTTTCCCGGTCTATATTAAGGAACGTTATACTCTATTCTATCGTACGAAATTGTATGAACGAGTGCGAGAAGTTGTATAATTATACTGCGCATTTATCCTGGTAAGTAAAAGTTCACTTTATTTTTCGTCAAAAAATATGGCGCTGCCTCGACATTGATAAAAATATATTGTGATAGGGGTTAGGTACCCATAAAAAATTCTAAACATACTATATGTTTAAGCCCAGCGCAAAGAGACGGTTATTATAAGTTTGACGTCAATATGTGTCTATCTGTATGTGTGTGTCTTTCTGTCTTTCTGCCTTTGGCATCGTATCTTTCCAATAGATGGACCGACATCAATTCGCTTTTATTTCACTTGAGAGCCTTGCGATCTTTCTTAGCTATGACGAAAATCAGTCAAAGAGGGCGGAAATATCGCATTAAATTTTCACAATTTCCTAAATATGAGTATGAAATAACATGGTTTAACTAGTAAAATACTAAAACCAACAACTCAAAATGGTGAGGGGTTTGCTGAGTTTTAATTAAATTTGTATTATTATTGTTAGTGAATAAAACACAACTAAATCAAATGTGTATATCTAATGAGTCTAGATTTTATAATGCATAAAACTTATTACTATGGATAAAAATTTATACATAGAATTATTGTTCATAAAACTTTCACAAAGTATGACCGGCTTCTCATATAAAAACTTAACACAAAACTTAATACAAAACTTCATAATAATGAAAAATTAATGACGTTATACTTAATACCTACTACAAGTACAGATACTTTAATTAACTTTAATCAAATGTTTGTTAGCATTCAACAGTATGTAAATATTGTTTACTAATTTTTTCTGAATAAGGAAGTAATTACTAATTACTTAAGAAGTTAAGTTCATGTATCATGTTAAATTTATCACATTGGCATTTGTTATTTATTCAAATAGAAGCAAAAACAAAATCAAAAGATATCAAAAATACGAAACGTTATTCAATAATATATTTTGGTAACGTTGATTTACTATTATGAAAAGCATTTTTCAGATACGGATAAGATAAAATAAATAAAACTATTTAAAGGAACGGTAAACGTCCAACTATAAAGTATTTCAGGACAATAACGACGCATTAATCTTCAAAACATAATTCAAACAATACCGAAGAGATAGTGTATTAAAGCTTGGAAACAAAAGAATAGAGTCTATAATTATAGCTGCATTTTAAAGTAAAACGCGTATTATGCATGTTACTTGTTTTTTATTCATTTTAATTTTATGCGTCCACATCTAGACGCCGTTATTTATACGTTGTCTAGCGATTCGCTCTGGATTCGCACGGGCACCCGTGCAAGCCGGATGGGGTCATAATAATTCTATAAAATTGCACAATTATACTTATATATGTTATATATATGTTACGCTCACAGACCGAAAACACACATTGAACGAGAAAATTGCTCACAACGCGTTATGGTCACAGTAAATGATCCACATCGCGAAATTCGTGTAATGACTATTGAAAACTCTCACGACGCGTTGTGCCAATGAATAAATGCCATGACGCGTTGTGACACATGACCAAGTCGGCTGTTATACTTGAAAACAATTTTAAATTGTCGAAAAAAAGAATTATACCTATCTTGAATGACCCATTTCTATTTAAAAATAATAATATAAATTAATTGCATAGTTTTAAAAATCGTAGCATACACAGGGAAACGAGGGGAAGCCACTTTGTTTGATACTATGTTAGTGAATTCATACAAACAGATTCTTTACTAAAATGTTACATTTATTTCTCCTTACTATGAGCTATGCATATGGAATGTCATCTGTATTGTTGTGAAAATCATTATCTAATCTGCGAACAGTATTGAAATTCTTTGTGAGCATTGAAGCTTTAGGTTAAATATTTTGATGTATGAGTGTTATAAAACTATGCCACACTATAGATAATAGGTTATTATTTATTAGTGACTATGTGATATACACAATATTTTAACTCAATGTTGTTTCTAATATTTGCGTCCTTGATTATCTATTTTAGGATGTTTAATATTTTTATAAATTGAAGGGAACAGTTGTGTTTATATGAACAATCAGTTAAAGAGATGTTGAGTATTGCACAAAAAAACCCCTTTGATCTATAAATGTTTCTAAAAATGACGTACCTACTTCAATAGGCATAAATGTATAAATTACCATTTTATCATAACGTTAGGAATAGATTAATATCGTTAGTAATATAGTATAGTATTATCAAGTTATATAACACAATCCTTAGTGGAGATTCGACAGTGACTGTGTGTCTGTCTCTTCCTCACGCCTAAATCACTGCACCGATTTGGATAAAATGCAGTAGTATGAGACCTGAGTACCTTACAAAGGTACTAACGTTGGACTTAGCTACTTAGTTTTAATACCGAAAACCCCAATACGGCAACGGAAACTATACGGATGAAACTACCCAGGACCGTCTATCTATTCCTTTGACCACTTTTAAAATATAAGGTATACAAAGTAAACACAAACACGATAAAATTGGTGAAAACTTAACAAGAAAGAGACAAAACATGGTACCGATGGTGTATTTCTTAGAATTCGGCAGCTATTTGCCTACCTGCGACTCAACATTAACATCCGCAAGCAGGTAGCGGCGAGCAGGGCCGACCCAACAGAACAGAAGTGAATAAATAACCATGAACACTAAATTGTGAACAAAGGGCTGTATAAGAATAATTTGCTCACATTATCGTCTGCTTGACGTGTTCACCTTGGAACGTTGAACGGGTTCCCATAATCATCCCTTCTTTGTGGCGAAATTACTTTTCAAGTGAGTGCCGTGGCTATTATTTTTGCGCAAAGCCGACGATATTGAGGCTACTTTTGATGCAGTTTTAGAAAAAATACATACTTTGTTTATATTGAGTTTCATATTTACATAAATAATGCATTTCAACACAGATTGTTTCATTCCATTATATTTCTTCATCAAAATATCAAGTTATACGAGAAAATATATGTACGTCGCTCAGTCACTACGTGTATTGCGCACTCTCATATCCCTCATCCCTCATCCTGTTTCAGCACCGCTATGAACACCTGATCGCATCCGATTCGGAGCCAATCAAAAGCAAAAGCGTATAAAAGTGGAATCGTTACACCTACTATCGATTTGCAATGAATGTCGTATTTAATTCTTTACATATCCCTCCAACCTCCTCGTAATACAAAGAATGAATGTTAAAATAGATACCTACCTCTGTTTAGAATATTAATACCATCATTACGTGCTGTCTTAGGATTACTGTCTAAGCCAGTCAGTCCCTCACAAAGTGGACGATAACCCTCTATTGAGGGTGCTGAAGGCCTAGAGGGGGGCAGTAAAAGGTCCAGCATGGCTGATTTTTTTATTTTTTTAACTGAATATTGCGCGCAACATCTATAAAACTACTCCAAATATTACTCGTGGGAAGCCGCGCGTAAAAACAAGCATTTTTTATAAAATGTTATAAAATTGTTTTCGTGTTAATAGTCATTTTATTAGCTAATTTCTTAATTTTTCTATAAGTGTGGGGGGAGGTTGCTGAAAAATATTTTTTTAATAGAGGCGAATAACTTTGAGCACCATTGGTCTAAGCCAGAGCACCATTGGACTTTGTTGGATTTAAACCCTTATACTCAATATATCATTCGATCGATGTTTCCATCATATTAGATAAATATACCTACGAAATATAGTAAATATAACATAGTACCTCACTGAACCTTAGTTAATTGTGTACATTGAAGACAACATTTATAAGGGCGTACCTGGGTATATTAGGTATAACGGCGTTATAACAATACAAGCACAAAATAAAGATTTATGACTTCAGTGTGACCAATTATGAGTGTCAGAAACTAACGGGGTCATAGGCCACTTCGAATGACGAAAAAAATTGTGATTGGAGTTAAATAGAGGATGGAAATTATGGGAACGGCTGTGGCGCGACAAAATAAAGTGTACGCATGTGACGCCGAGGACTGTAAACTAGTTGTGTATATAGTATTTTATGACACAAAAGTTAAAACCATTCAAATCATGGGACTATTACGCAGAATTGTATTATTAAAACAAAATTATATAATATATTACTAAAAAATATCACTATCTACTTTATTTATTTATTTCTTATATACGAGCTATTTCGCTGCGAAAGAAGCGTTTGAACGATCTTCATAAAATTAGTTTCGTTTAACAGGGTGATGTAGGATGTAGGCCGGTATTCGTCTCATGCATTGCTACACAATCTGAGGGGCGACTGGGCTAAAAATAATACGGCTGAGCTAAATACGCGAAAATGGTAACATATAATACTACATATACATACACAATTTAATCATACCATACAATGGTATAACATACTTATTTATCCAAAATATAAATAATCATTTTGTTACGCACTATTTACGATATAGGAGATGAGTAGTGATTTTACGAACTATCTTTCTCTCTCGAACCAATACCAACTGTAATTCCCTAGAAAGAAACGACAACAATGGATTCATTCACAGTTCAATGTCACAACAATGGATTGTCTGGAGCGAGTTGTTAATAAGGCTATAGATTAATTTAGGAATATTATAATGATACATATGCTGTAACTTCTCATAAAAACAAAGCATAATCTTTGTAAACATATTTGGCTGGATGTAATCTTTTCCTTCCAACCACGGATAAATCAAGGAACTTGTAAATTAAAGGTGAGCGTCCTTTATAAATAAACGATAGTTAATGCACGGATTGCTACATAACTACAACAATCAACACATTATAGTCGCTATTGCCCGTTTTCCGCACGATACACAGCAACTTCACTCGGCAACTTCACTTTAAACGTTTGGCCAGAGCTAAAATCTCGTCTGAATATTTTTACTTTCGTGTTTAATTTTATAGTCTATATATAAATGTATCATTTAAAACCAATCGTTTATCCCGAGGCGTCCATGTAAGCCCGGTAACGCCATGCGCCGTAATATTCTTAGAAAATACAATTGTTTTGATAAGCTTCTCAGATGTATATACCTGTTATAAGCTCCTTACACAATTCAAAAAGCATATTCATATTATATTAGTAAAAATATGTAGGTACTTACAGGATAGTACATCCCCTGCGGCGGCAAAAAAAAGGCCCCTGAACCCCACAGCTTGCCGTTTGTAATAACTTTATCTTACACAAAAATACACTCCACGTCCGCCTTTTGTACTGGGCGTTAACTTCACACCACAAAAGTTATAAATTTGTAGAATTCATGAGTATTCTCTTGAAAATATAATTTTTATAAAATATAAAACGAAATTGGAAATTTAAGGTTATGAAGATATAGCGCTAAGAAACGCGCTATAGCACTGAAAGCGGTTGACGTCGATGTGCAACAACGGACGGGCACGCGTGGCGACTCAACGAACTCGTGCGAACCGCCGCCCGTGTGAAAGAGAGAGAAGAATGTGCGTCGCAGATCGGCTACACAGCCTGGGAGAAGCTATGTATCTATCCTTATCTGACTTATTCAACGACCAGCTGCACCGTTCTTACTTCATTATGTAGAATGTTCATTGTGTACTGTGTAGAACTTACTCAGTTTCAAGATACAGATAATAATAATTACTACTCTTGTTTATAAGCATTCATTACTGAAGTACTGCTTCATTAATAATACCAACGACATTATTATTGAAATAACGTTGATATCCAAAGTTTTCTTTAAAACGATATACTTTAAAATTTTCATTTGCATCAACGTTAAGGAGCTGGTTAAGTTTGAAATCATTTAAAACAAATCGGAAATGAAGTTTGTGATTGTCTGGTGAAAAACTCGTTAAATAACAAAGAAAATTATTTAACAATGAGTGAACGAGAGGTTATGTTATTGAACTTCTTGTAGTTGCTCCCTGTCTTATTGCCGAGAATGGTTCGGATCAATGAATCGTTCCCGGGCTCCGCGGATCCAGCAGCATCCCCCACACCGATTATTTTGCTTCCCATTCTTTTGTATCTAACTATAAATTGACTACCTAAGTGATAGAGAAGAAATGTTAAAAACATTAATTTGTATTTCTTGACGTTACAGATAGTGATTATTAATATTCACACACAGTTTCATAAATGTCGCGTTATTAATATATTTTTAAAGTCAATAAATACTATACTTTTTTTATTGGTAAATTGCTTACATTAAAATATATTTCAAAAAATTTATTTTCTTTAGTAACAACATTAGTTATTTTATTTTCTTACACAGACAACCGCAATGATATTAAATACCTAATAATCAACGCAAGGTTTCCTAAAAGTTTATAGGTACCTACCTATAATTAAAATTAGAAAATATTATATAAGTACAACTTTATATATTTAAGTACAACTTTGTGTGAAGCCGATAAATATGATAATAATATATTTTGAATTGTTGAGCTTAAATGAGTTAACTCAATATAAATTTATTTTGTATTTTATTTACATTGTAGGAGGACACTAAAAGGCTAAGAATTATTAAACTGGTAACTAGATATATTAAGATAAAGTCCCTATGAATTATTATGATTATTTTTTAAATTACTTCAAGATAGCATAATTAATACTTTTAGTAAACAGGCAGCGCCATCTATTATGAACGTAAAGAAAATAAGAAGTTTTTGTGCGTGGTCATTAGCTGGCACGCCTGTCGTTATTTTACTTATAGATTAATTCACTAGATGGCATTATTCCTGGATACATAAGGGATTAGAATATTTTTAAAGTAAAGCTCGACTATTATTATTTATACGGTGAAACAAAAAATACTATTAATAAGAGTACGATTTAACTCTGACATTTAAAACGTGGACACTTAAATATGCGTAGCTACCTACATGACATTATACTGATACAGTATATAAGTGAACAATCTATGAACAACATTAAGATCAGAATCAATAAAAGTGACGATATAAATCAATTCTGTGGTTTGGAAGATATGTGGTAAATAATAAATGTGTAATATTACATAGGACCATGCCCACACATATATTATAATTTAAGTATAAAAAACCATTCAGTGTAGCCAACGTCCTACCTATGTGTTTTAGGCCTTTCCTGAAAATGTACGAACTTCCGCCGCAAAATATAAAGTTGAAAAACATATTTTCCTTTGTGGAACTCATGTCTGCGATGTGCTTATTACTATGATGTGCTTATGTTCATGTGGTCAATAGATTGGTCTTAATCGTAAAACTGGTTTCAAATTTTCAAAATACTTCGAGTGTGGTAGCATTTAAAGATTTTTAATGGTGATTAGTGAATACGAAGTATAAATATATTTACATATTATATATTTCATATTTCGTGATCAGTTTTGGCAATAACTATTTAAATTTTATAACAACAAAACAAAATGTTCAAACAGCACCATTTCAATTCAATTTAACTTTTAAAAATTAACGTTATTGATAGTTTCTATTATATAACTCTTCGATAAATTTAATTCTTCGTTTCGCTTAGTAAGAAAAAATACTATAAAGTATTACAATAATAAAATAATTAACATATGCAATTATAAAGCATTTCAATGCTCTAAAACTAAAAATTTATGAAATAATACGTTTACAATTTTACGTAATTATCTCAAAAATAATAGAAACCTTAATTCTTTCAATAACCGATTTGAATATGAGGATTGACGGCGTTGCAGATGAACAAAATTATTCATCTCAGGTAGTGAGATTTAGAAAATTAAAACAACATTAGATATATTATAATATAGACGTTCGTTAGTGACCAATTTAAAAATACCAAATGTTAATAAATGTCTCCCCGTGACCACACTCACTGTAAAGTGTTCGAAACGTCGGGTTAATAATATAATGAATAAATCGCGTTTAAAATCCGTTAAAAAGTTTTTAATTTCTAAATGTATAATACTCGCGTAAAATCAAACACAATAAAATACAAATGTTAACTACTCAAAGTTATAGAAAGCAGATATGATCCTTACCCAAATACAAGAGTTAATATATTCCCAATCTTGATACCACTCAATCAACAATAGATGTTTAACATTCATAACTATTTAACAACAATAACAAACTTAATCAGTTTAATCAATTATAAAAGTTTCGATCGATTTTATGCTAAAGCTTAACACAAACTTTAATCAAGTCCAACAACAATATCGACTGAGTAAAACCCCTGTATTTTTTAACTTCGTTCTATATTCAAACAATTTTAAATATCGTACAACACATTCTTCGTATTAGATACTCATACCCATTTATATCTACTATATAAAAATAAGTCGGGTTTTCCTTCCTGACGCTATAACTCCAGAACGCACAAACCGATTTCCACGATTTTGCATTCGTTGGAAAGGTCTCGGGCGCCGTGAGGTTTATGGCAAAGAAAATTTAGGAAAAAATTCTGCAGAAAAGCGGGAAAGTCATTTTTCACATACAACCACCTGGTGGCGAAACGGAGTTCGCCGGGTTTGCTAGTTTTTTATATATCAATGTCATTACCCATGTGATATAAAAAATTTAAGAAATCAAATAATACATAGATATTTTGAATGTGTATATATATGAATAATTAGTTCTTAACAATGATATCTACGATACGTTTATATCGTTTTGAAATACATATCATCATACGGGATAATAGACTGGAGTTAATTATAACATTGTAGTATCTTTATAGATACTACAATTATAACATTGTATAATTGTAGTATCTATAAAGATAATATATAATATAATATATAAATATATAATTGTTATCAATATTTTTATTTTTTCAACACTGAGTTGAAACACGCGTCACAAGTCGCAATTTAAAATGGGTTAATCCAACAATAGAAAGACGGTATTGTTTAAAAATTTGTGTTTAAAGAGATATTAAAATAACTTAGTAAACAAAGCAGATATTAAAACTTTTGTACAGTCATTGTCTTCCGAGCTTTAATTGTAAGGGTTTGAATCGTCATAAAGATTAAAAGTTAGGTAGGTACCATAATAACGACATACGTAATTTTATGAAATACCGGCGTGTTAAATTATGTTTCTAGGTTAAGTTAGGTAATAACGATCAGAAATAATTAAGTACACAGATTATAAATGATTCACTTAGGTTGCTATTTAATATCTTTGTCAGCGGTTCAGAAGAGATTTTTTTTTACATTTTGATTTTTATTTTTATTTTATGATTTTTTATTATTGATGTTTATATTTTTTTTTCATTTATTCCAGAGCACAGGATTTTTGGAATCAATGCATTCGGAAAGATGGCGACGTCACTGTATAACATACCTGCTACCTACTAGTAGATATAATAGTTATTTACAGTACTGCATTTTTTTATGAAGTTTTTATTATTTAAAAAACTTAATCGCCGCCGCCAGCGATAATCAAGAATATCAATTAAATTTACAGCATTGTAATACCGACGAATACGTTGCATGTATGAAATACGTCACTATAGTTACTGGAACAAAGTGGTGGCCTAAATAAACAGTGTTATCATAACATACCGTCTATGGAAGTCGGGCATTAGGAAATGCACATAATCGTAGTTAAACTGTGCCTCATGCTAGGGTTAAGTGCGATACATCAATCTTGCAAAGGCATTCATAAACTTTACACTGCTCTCAACCGCGTTTCAGTTTCTTTTAACTTGAAGGCTCGCTTTCAAAGGCTGTTTGAAATGGCGATTTTACGACATAACATACCTACCTACTACTAGAACAGTAGATATTATAGATGTCTATATTAATACTTGGTTAAAATAATCACTTTTTCTAGAAACTAGAAGTTTGGAGGTTAATGGGAACTTGCAGATAACATTTAGAAACATTATATAAAGTTAATTTAGAAGGTTTTTTTGAAAAACAGTAAATAGAGGGCCGAAAAATTTAATAAATTTCTATTTCCGAATCTACATTATCGTGTTTGACCATATTTTTGTCTTAACAAAACTTTCAATAAATCTAATTAAATGTTCTTATCTTAAAAAAAACACGACAATTGCTTCATTATCTGTGCATCACTCTAAAAAAACATAAAAAAGTTGAAATCATTACGCGATGAAATGAAATTCACACCGCGGGTGTTTAAAAAGAGCCGAATAAAAATACGATAACTTTTCAAAATAATTGATAGCCTCGATTTTATCACGATAAGAGATAGAGGAAAAAAAATTTCTACGCAATATATTAATAGATTTTCGTAAGGCTACATTTCGATTTGTTCAATTCAAATGACAATCAAGATTTGTTGTAGAACTAACAAGTAGATAATAACAGCGCATGACAAAAGATTTGCTTTTTATTTATTTTACGTTAATTCTTCTAAGGCTCTAAGATGTCAGCGTTGGAATGATGCCAAAACTAGCAATTGTACTTACAAGATATTTGCAACAATGTGAGTAAAACTTTATAATATGTACTAGAGGCAAGTTTAGCTAAACTAAACGCAATAACTGGGTTCAAACTACAGGATAGAAGAACGTTTAGAGCAAAATTCAAACGATATTGAGCTTTCAATTGTATTCAGTACCTATCTGGATTCTCTTTACATTACCTTTCTTCTATTAGCAGCGTTGTAATACTAGTGAAGCCAAGGAAACATTTATTTGTTTATATTAATTGTTGGAAAGGGGTCAATAAAGATTGAATGTCGTACATAAACGTAACAATAATAATTAATTAGTCAGTTATTAATTACTACGTACAAAAATTACTCCCTATATAATAGGCTGCTAATATAATTATAATTTATATGGATAATGGCAACGGGTCTTTTTAGTTCTGTAGTTTAAGCATGTATATGTAAAAGGTTAGGTACGTAAAGCCCGGGGGAAGACATGACATGTCACATATTTGTAGACCTGTCTACCCCGGTTGAATCGAAAGTCAAGAATGATATAATAAATAGTATTTTCATTATACGAACACATTTGAAGTGCACAACTTACGCAGTAACTATTTAGTAATCTGTGGCATAACTCTGGTTAAATAATTTGAAGATATTTATATTGAATACATTGTAGATGTCTACAAAATTACGTACAAGCGACTTTGCATCTTTTTGACACAAGTTTCTCATAATTATGCAAATGTAGTTGTTATCTAAAACCATACAAAATTTAAATGAATAATGGAAAAGCCTTTTATAATGGAAATGGTGCCATTACGAAAATTGCGTTGTTTCAGAGAGACAACACAATTTTATTTGGGCTTATCTAAAGTTTCGTTTGATAATAGAGGTCATCGTATTTAAGTAGCGAAAAGGTCCAAAGGTGTGATGGGGTGGCGCGGGGTGACTCCGCCGACGACACTGAGTGACGGGCGACGGCGGTCATCGCGGACATCAGCCATTCTGTTTATATACTTCCTACCCGGCCCCCCACCCACCTACATATCCCATGTCTTGGCTTCACTTCTTCTAAGATAAAGGTTTATTAAAATTTTACACTATACTGCACTGCGGAAAAGTTACTATTTTTAGGGAATCAATCGTTAGGTTGGAATTTCTCATGTATGATAAAATGCCAATTAATATCTCATATTAATTAGCTAGTTTTCACAGAGCGGTATCAGAGCAAGAGCACTTTACGATTAAATAATTCTCTACTTCGTTTCATCCTGAAACAATTGAGTAGGTTCATTGCGTAATATTGTAGTTTTATTTAAGTTTCAGCTTCTCAAACATGTTTTTCTGTCATCTGATATTTAGGTTTTTAAAAATCTAAATATTAGGGCATAAGTAGGTAAAAACTGATATAAACTGTATATAAATTTTTTAATTAATGTTTCGAAGTATAAACCGACAATGTGAAAGCTTCAAAGTAATCAATCAATTAATTTTCATGAACATGTATGTATAATGTAGTTTCTAATCTTTAAACGAATGATTGCATTGTAAAGCTATTGCGAGTGGGGAATAATTGCTCGGGCAGGTTCTTAACACCGCCCGGCGCCCATAGCGTTAGACGGGCAAGGTTAACTTCACCCTGTGAAATAGTTCACAATTAGATTGTTACACCGGTGACTATGAAAAAGTTATGCACTATGCATATAATTTAACTTTGATAAAAATAATTAAAAGCGGTCAACGCTAAGTGAAAAAAATCACACATACCTAAAGCCCTGAAGCTTTATCAGTGAAACATGTGAATCTCTTTTTCAAAGTCATGAAGAGAATTAGAAACTTCCAAGTTCCAAAACGCGTAAGAAAAACGGTATGTCTCGCTAAAGTCTGTCTAGACTTCAGTTAATGGATGTCTTGTGTATCTCAAGCTTACACCTACAAATCGCAAGAAATCCATCAAAATCAAAACCCCTGCTCAAAACTCTATGTCAATAATAGAATAAAGTCATACGTAATTTATAGACTACAGGCCCATATAGAAAAAAATACGGGTCATTTGAACCACCAGGTGACCTATCTAGAACGATATAAGA
>NC_052121.1:5666998-5667252 GCF_012273895.1 Zerene cesonia | reverse complement strand
ACAGATTCGAAATTCAAATGTAATATTTTTTTATAATTAAGTGTAACAGTATTTATGGCCAGACTAAGTATATTATCATGTTATTAACATATAAGTTATTATTTCTTTTATATGAATAACGGTAGCTTTAGCTTTAGTTTAACTTTGTGCATAAACTATAAAATTATGATTTTTTTATGTGGGAGTCGAGCGCGCTTCGGCACGAATTGGGCCAGCTCGCACCGGGGAAGTACCACACCCCCACAGAAAACCGG
>NC_052121.1:5661244-5666955 GCF_012273895.1 Zerene cesonia | reverse complement strand
TTTTGTTTAAATACCTTATTTTTACGCTTTTTGATGAATAAAATTTTTCCTCACACCGCTTTTTCACATGATTTAGATACCTTCCTGGTTTTTATTGATTTGTATTCTGCCACCAATTATCTTCAATAAAGGGACTATTACCGCAAACATAATATAACATGATACTATTACGAGTTATTTACCGATGAAGCCATGTCGTCGTTTAAAAGGTTTCGTTAAACTGTCCCTGAACTCGGACATAATTGCAATTAATAGAAGGATAGGAACATTCACATTTTCATTCAGCTTTAAGCTACAACTCAAAAAATAATATTTTTCATTTCCCTGATTTGCACAATGATTTGACATTATTTATTATGAATGTTTGTCAAAGTCGTATGGTAACTAATTCATGATTTATGTATAACTACAACCTACATCACAACGTATAACAGCTATTTCTTTGTAAAATTCCGAAACGTTTTGGTGGTCAAAAAATGTTTCTATGTCTTTATTGATTCTTACTTATGCAAAATTTAAAAGTTCGTGTATAGTGTAGGAAATTCGTGGCATATGAAGTATTTTAGACATGTTGGCTACATTTAATGTTAGGTATTTTAAAAATTTCGTTCGACTTATTTCATTAACACAACTTCAAAATACAGACGTACAATTTTAGAAGATACTTACATTTTTTCAAATTAAAATTAAAAAATTAAAATTGAAAATTTTGCAGTGTATAGAATAACAGAACTTAATAATATTATAAAAAAAACATTATATGACTTGCTCAATACCTACAGCAGATTTTATCCTATTTCAATTAATATCGTTATTTTTTATTAAAAAAAAACGGTTACCTATGTGATAAGAATTTTAGACTACTTTAATAGCTCCAATGTGGATAACTTAAATATTTCACGGATTTGTGCATTTATCTCTTCGCGTGTTTAATTGAAGCATCATTTTACAGCGAAACCCACTTTAATGTAGTTCAAGCGCCCGCAGGCCTCTGACACTGTTTATCAACAGCCACGACGGACTTATGTGTTCTTCGGGGCATGAGATCCTCGGTGAAATTTACAGCCAGCACTTAGACTATTGACCGGAACTAAGATGAAACTTAATGAGATTATATCAAAACTTTTCATGCTAAGCATCTTTGTTAGTTGTATTTAATAATTAATGGACTATAAAGGGTACGATGTGTTGTAGGTAGGTGGAGTTGGAGCAATAAGTAGCTGTAGAGAGTATGACAATAAATACGTTAATGATATATGATGATAATAAAAGAAAAAAATGATAATATCACGTACCTAAGCTATTTCAATATTGCCTCCATTTTTCCGGATTCTTCCAGAAACATAAAATGTAGCCATATTATTAATAAAAATATAATCAAACAATAATATCTGAATACAAATCTTATACTATCCTACTAATATTATGAACGCAAAAGTTTGTAAGTATGGATGTATATATGGATGTTTGTTACTCTTTCACGCAAAAACTATTGAATCGATTGCAATGAAATTTGGTACTTAGATAGCTGGACAACTGCAATAACACACAGGCAACTTTATCCCGAAGGTTTATCCCGATATTCCTACGGACTACAGACTTACGCGGGTGAAACCGCGGGGTGCAACTACTTTTGAATATAATTATTATTTATTTAAAATGTTTAAGTATTTGACTCAGTTACTACTGTATGTAATTAACAAAAATCAAGTAAGTATTATTTTACAGATATGAAATTGGTGAGTACCAAAACTAAATGTACTGGAAACAGTGAACTTGCAAAATAACATCCAACGAGCTTGGTAAAGGCGTGACGTAGAAATTTAAATGATACGAAAAAATATATATTTATATGCGAGCGAGAGAAACGTCTGTAATAGAAATGCAGCTTGAACAAGTGGTTCTTATCTCCCAGAGGAGGCAACATGGGTATACATATAACCCTGTGTTATAATATTATGATACCCGTTCTCTTCAACAGAGTGTTCTAAATGCGGAATCCTTTGTAAACAATCATCTTTGCACAAAGAACTTGTCATAATATAACATTTGAAAACGTTTCTCATATTTCCTTTTCCATAACATATAGAAAACATTCTAACGAACATGTTAAAACAAAGTACAGCTTTTCGTTTAGATCAGCGTGTGTTGGAAAGATGTTTCTGAGTGTTCTCTGATTACAACTTCAGCTTGCTCTGAATTCATAGCGGTTTCATTAATGTTCTTCTAGTTTTTAGAGCACAATTACCTAATAGTAAAGAGTTCCCTGGTTGACTAGATATCATTATTATCTAAGAAATCACAATTAGAAAACAACACAAACTTTAAAAAGTCTAAGTTTGAAAACAAAAGCTCATTTATTGGTGAACTTGCGTTTTGGATTTATACGATTTACATATGTCTATGCTTTGATATGTCTATAATCAATACATAAACCAATGGAGTGTGCTTTTTTAATCACATTAGAAATTTTTTATTGTGCTGGTTGGTGGCTAATTGTGTAAAAATTGACTATGTAGTTCTCTCTGTAATAGTTTTCTGCTCTCCTTCGAACTACATAAATAGATATTCAATAATGTAGCTTGAAGCTTGGAATTCAAATTAGTTGTTGGTTCAAATACTTACGTCCTTAACGTTTAATTTAAAATTGTTTATTTTTTTTGTATATTTTTCTGACCAGCCTATATCATAGTTTAGTGTTCGAATTTCGAATTTGCGAATTTATTGCAAACTTTTTGATAGAAAATGAACGTCCTTGTCCCATTTTTTAATTATTCATTAATATGATACAGTTTACGATTTGTGGTAATTCCGCCGTTATTGTTATAGAAATCGTGTAACTAACTCGGCTTTACACAATACATTATGGTAAATCATATACGTTTAAACATTAATTATTAGCTATAATCCTTGTCATCATTAGACAGCGGGATTTATTTATCAAGTTAAACATAATATTATGTATTAGTGGATACACTTATTCCCTCAACGCCGGCTACAAGGCCTTCAATGTCGCTTTATTGTGATGACTGCTGTTTATACCCTCTAACTAGATGTTAGCTTAGGCAAATCTTACAAACATGATTAAATTTTTAACTAAACGTTATTCATTTACTATATCATGAATCGTAACTTCACCAAACAGTAATCTAATGGATAGGTACAAAGATATTCAATACTACATAACTTAGGTGTTATTGCGCCCTAACACAGAAGCAATATATTAAAAAAATAATAATAATGGTAGATAAGTGCATTATTTATTGATCTTTTATTGTGTCAATTGAAAATTTAATACAAAGCTGTAAATTTTTAAAAGTTTACAACAGGCACTAATTTAACAAACAAGTTAACAAAATGCGCTATACCTTAGTTTACCAAATCGTCATACGAGCAATATTAATAATCAATGTTTAGTATAGTTCGATTACAATTGACACAGTTATGAAATGTAGATGTAATGTAGAAAAGTTCTCTTTTACCTTTTAATAATATATGTAGGCTACATTCCATAGTCATCAGTAGCCTTTACTGCGACTATACGAACATACCTAAAATTAAGTAATATTTTAACGTAACCTTTGACCTTTTCTCCAACAAATAACATAGATGTACTAACAATATAAAACCTATCACAAAGAAACATCATAATATGAGATTGGAATTGAAAATCTCATAATGCACAAAGAACGTACCTTACGACCTACGTGCGATTCTCTTTTAATCTTTGTAATAAGTATATTTACTTATATAAGTAATAGTTTACAGCAATTCAACGTAAGTATTTGATTTAACTAAGTAATATACTATTGGATAGTTCATATCAATTGTCATTTTTAACTCAATAAGCAATTGCCAATAGGCAGGTAGGTATCTATAATTTGCTCGTATTATGCGTTGACTGATTTATCGATTTCGCTAAACTTTGATAGCCACAAATGATTTTACGATAGTTTAATGGCATCAATATACAATAGTCTAAATCTGTCATAATTGTAATCAGGTTTATATGATTAATTTATTTTATGTAGTAACCTAATTTAGCTAGCTAATTAATATTACTGATTAATCTGTCATTAGGTATCTACCTGTAGTTTATCAATAACATATCTATATGGTACCTTATCAACGCATTGTAACCATTTAATGTTTTACCACAATAAAATCCTACTTCCTACTTATATTATAAGTGCGAAAGTTTGTAAGGATGTGTGTGTGTTCGTTGCTCTTTCACGCAAAAACTGCTGAACCGATTGCAATGATATTTGGTACGTAGACAGCTGGACAACTGGAATAACATATAGGCTTTTTATCCCGAAATTCCTACGGGATACGGACTTACGCGGGTGAAACCGCGGAGAGCAGCTAGTAATTCTATACTGCTTTAGCATGATTTTACTACCGACACGTACTCATATTATGAAACAATTTTATAATGTAAAAACCGATATTACCAAGTAAACACTATCATCTTTTATATAGGCACAAGAAGTCTTTCCAGCAGTGGAGAAAAAGATTACATATATCTGCTTAATACTTACACAAAGTATCTTAGAAGTTTAAATATAATTTGGAGGTTGCGGAGAAAGGCCAGCTTATAGTATCATTCTCCGATAGAGATATGCTTTGCAAATTGTGCGGCTACACAAAGGACTACTAATATTGTTTGTGGATAGTTCGGTCACAGTTTGGAAGCGAACCACGTTTACTCAATATCAAATATATACCGGCTGGCCGTTAAAAATAAAATGCACATGCAAGCAATTTTAAAACCCTGTCTAAACTTACAACAAATGTTGTTCATGTACCTGGTGTACAAACGCCTTTTTGATGAATCTTTCTCCTAGTCTTATATAAACTTTTCAGTCTTTTGATAAAACGTCGTAAATGCTAATGCAGTCTTCAATTCTCTAATTGGAAAGCCAATATGATTACTTTATTCTAGATTTGACCAAAGTCTTTGGGTAAACTCCGAAATAAGCTCCAAATTCGATTGTCGACTCAAATATTATTAACAAAACCTATAAGATTCCTCGAGAAATTATCTGTGTTGAGCTTTTCCTAGATAAACCTAGAAACGACTGAGAGACTGGATCAGACATCGAACTGTTCTGTACATCTAACATATTTTAATAAGTTTCTCAAATAGTAATCAATGCAAATGATTCTAACAATTTCTTCTGAACAAGGCTTAATAAATTCCTCAGGTATAAAAAGAAGAATACTCGTAGTTTTAATATTTTAATGCCTGATTCGAGTTTGACTGGTCAAACCCAGATTTTATTAAATGTTTTGTTGTGTTTAAATGTTTACCCCATTACTTACAAATCATTAAGAATTATATTTCTTCTCCTTCTTATCTTTGGCCTTCGGAATCTCAATAGAGAAGGCTTCAAGAATTATACTTATTAGCATTTAGGTTTGAGTAAAGTTTATAGATTGCAAAATAAACTAAATTAAACTTCAAACGCTAAGCGTGACCGTGATGGCTTTAATATACCGGGAACCGACCTAGACTGAGCTTAATTAGCTAGATAACAGTTTCTGTTGTAAACATTATCATATGTATAAGAAATAACGTCTTGAATGTCTAGAAGACTATATAGGTACTTATTCAAATATAGCTACTTATATAATAGTCCAGTAGTTTTAGGTCGATTTAGGCCTGCATTTCGGAAACGTAGCCTACCTAGCTGTAAATTCGTATATAC